>NW_026648513.1:0-51203 GCF_030028045.1 Hippopotamus amphibius kiboko | reverse complement strand
TCAGCCTGCCTCCTTTCAATGAGACGCACGTGGGGTGTGAGAGGCTTGGCAGCAGAGAAGAAGCAAGAGGGGCAGCCAGAGAGGGGATTTGCATGCAGCTTGAAGGCCCCAGATCTCCTGCCTCCCAACCAGGGCATGCCGGCTCTGCCCCCCGGGCCCCATTCCCAGGTGGGCACCCAGCTTCAGGATCTGCCCTTTCCCAGCCATGAAACCACACCCAGGCCACACGCGGAGCCCTGCCAAGGGGGAACGTTGCTCCCCGCATGGGCTGGGTGGCACGACTGGCTTAGGGGAGAGAAGGCCCTAGGAGGCCTTCAGGGTGCTGCCCCAGCACAGCAGTGCTCAGGCAAAGGCACTCTGCTTTCTGTAGGCTGGATGCACACTGGAGTTGCTGCTTGAGGCAGAGAGAGCTCCGCAGGGCGAGCCAGGGCTGAAGGCAAAGCAGAGAGGTTTTGGGTGGAGCGATGGCACCATCTGCTGGCTGACCAGCATGGGAGGAGAGGCCTCACTCCAAAGGAGGTCCTGAGGACGTTTGCAAGCAGGAGGCCCTCTGGCTGCACAAGCTCGAGAGTCCTGCTGAGGACTTGCCTCTGGCAGCTGAGTGGGTGCCAAGGGCCTGTGGGTGGGAAAGTGCTCGGAAGCCACAGGGGAGGCTTTGGGCCCCCAGTGCTCTCCGACGGAAAACGCTGCAGGCCCCGGCATCCACGAACTCCGCCAAGGCTTTGCAGTGGGAAAGCTGTCCATAGCAGAGGGCTCCCTGCCAGGTGCTGCAGGCCTTTGGGCATGGCTCAGCTGCAGCTTCCTTGCAGGCTGCTGGTCCAGGGGCGTGTGTCCCCTGGGCCAGAGTGCTGGAGGAGGAGCTCCTAGCAAGGGGAGAGCAAGCCCCTTGTTTCCTTGGCCTAGACTGGCCTGGGCACACAGAGGCCTGCCAGCAGTGAAGACAGGGCAGGCAGCAAGGGGGTGTGGCAGGCAGCGAAGAGGTGGCAGGAGTCCTGCTTGCAAGTGGGGTCATGCCTGTCTTGTGCTCAGGCCCCAGTGGCCACGTGCACACACAGCCTCCGGACCTGCAGCTTCCCAGCAGTGCAGGAGACACCCAGGCAACCCCCTGGGGCCTACTCGAATGAACTGTGCTCTGTCGAGGCCCTGCTGGCTGGCAGGGGCCTAGGCCAGCCCGGGCCCTCGGGAGGCCTGGCTGAGCCTGGGCTGGGGCCCGCCCTAGCAGTGCCCAGGCCAAGCCTGGGACTGGAGGCCAGGCTCCAGGCTCATTCCAGCTTGAGCCTGGTGCACAGAGCCTTCAGCTCGGACTTGCAGGGGGACTGCTCAGCACAGTGGCTTTGGCCTGCCATCCACGTTCCTCACTCGGGCCCTTCTGCCTGTCAGAGCCCCACTCCCTCGAAGTGTGTTCCTGAGGCAGTTGGACAGTTGGGGAAGTGGAGGCTCTCCCAGCACGGGAGGCCTGCCTAGAGCATGGCTCTGGGTCCAAAGAGGACTCCCTGCACCTCAGGCACTGGCGAGAGCTTTTGTGCACACAGGAGACCCTTGGCACACACAGTGTTTCCCCACGGAAAGCAGTGTGAGAACGAGCCCCTGCCAGGGAAGCACGGCCCTCTCCCACAGAAGCCCTCCATGCGACAGGCTGCCATGGACTCGGCTCCAGGCCTTTGTGGCTGGAGAGACGGCAGCTCCTCTGGAGGCTCTGGGTCCGTGTGCACTCCCCTTCGGGTAAACGAGGCTCCTGGGGTCATTCCCTGCCCAAGAATGGCAAGCAGCCTGCCTCCTTTCAATGAGACGCACGTGGGGTGTGAGAGGCTTGGCAGCAGAGAAGAAGCAAGAGGGGCAGCCAGAGAGGGGATTTGCATGCAGCTTGAAGGCCCCAGATCTCCTGCCTCCCAACCAGGGCATGCCGGCTCTGCCCCCGGGCCCCATTCCCAGGTGGGCACCCAGCTTCAGGATCTGCCCTTTCCCAGCCATGAAACCACACCCAGGCCACACGCGGAGCCCTGCCAAGGGGGAACGTTGCTCCCCGCATGGGCTGGGTGGCACGACTGGCTTAGGGGAGAGAAGGCCCTAGGAGGCCTTCAGGGTGCTGCCCCAGCACAGCAGTGCTCAGGCAAAGGCACTCTGCTTTCTGTAGGCTGGATGCACACTGGAGTTGCTGCTTGAGGCAGAGAGAGCTCCGCAGGGCGAGCCAGGGCTGAAGGCAAAGCAGAGAGGTTTTGGGTGGAGCGATGGCACCATCTGCTGGCTGACCAGCATGGGAGGAGAGGCCTCACTCCAAAGGAGGTCCTGAGGACATTTGCAAGCAGGAGGCCCTCTGGCTGCACAAGCTCGAGAGTCCTGCTGAGGACTTGCCTCTGGCAGCAGAGTGGGTGCCAAGGGCCTGTGGGTGGGAAAGTGCTCGGAAGCCACAGGGGAGGCTTTGGGCCCCCAGTGCTCTCCGACGGAAAACGCTGCAGGCCCCGGCATCCACGAACTCCTCCAAGGCTTTGCAGTGGCAAAGCTGTCCATAGCAGAGGGCTCCCTGCCAGGTGCTGCAGGCCTTTGGGCATGGCTCAGCTGCAGCTTCCTTGCAGGCTGCTGGTCCAGGGGCGTGTGTCCCCTGGGCCAGAGTGCTGGAGGAGGAGCTCCTAGCAAGGGGAGAGCAAGCCCCTTGTTTCCTTGGCCTAGACTGGCCTGGGCACACAGAGGCCTGCCAGCAGTGAAGACAGGGCAGGCAGCAAGGGGGTGTGGCAGGCAGCGAAGAGGTGGCAGGAGTCCTGCTTGCAAGTGGGGTCATGCCTGTCTTGTGCTCAGGCCCCAGTGGCCACGTGCACACACAGCCTCCGGACCTGCAGCTTCCCAGCAGTGCAGGAGACACCCAGGCAACCCCCTGGGGCCTACTCGAATGAACTGTGCTCTGTCGAGGCCCTGCTGGCTGGCAGGGGCCTCGGCCAGCCCGGGCCCTCGGGAGGCCTGGCTGAGCCTGGGCTGGGGCCCGCCCTAGCAGTGCCCAGGCCAAGCCTGGGACTGGAGGCCAGGCTCCAGGCTCATTCCAGCTTGAGCCTGGTGCACAGAGCCTTCAGCTCGGACTTGCAGGGGGACTGCTCAGCACAGTGGCTTTGGCCTGCCATCCACGTTCCTCACTCGGGCCCTTCTGCCTGTCAGAGCCCCACTCCCTCGAAGTGTGTTCCTGAGGCAGTTGGACAGTTGGGGAAGCGGAGGCTCTCCCAGCACGGGAGGCCTGCCTAGAGCATGGCTCTGGGTCCAAAGAGGACTCCCTGCACCTCAGGCACTGGCGAGAGCTTTTGTGCACACAGGAGACCCTTGGCACACACAGTGTTTCCCCACGGAAAGCAGTGTGAGAACGAGCCCCTGCCAGGGAAGCACGGCCCTCTCCCACAGAAGCCCTCCATGCGACAGGCTGCCATGGACTCGGCTCCAGGCCTTTGTGGCTGGAGAGACGGCAGCTCCTCTGGAGGCTCTGGGTCCGTGTGCACTCCCCTTCGGGTAAACGAGGCTCCTGGGGTGATTCCCTGCCCAAGAATGGCAAGCAGCCTGCCTCCTTTCAATGAGACGCACGTGGGGTGTGAGAGGCTTGGCAGCAGAGAAGAAGCAAGAGGGGCAGCCAGAGAGGGGATTTGCATGCAGCTTGAAGGCCCCAGATCTCCTGCCTCCCAACCAGGGCATGCCGGCTCTGCCCCCCGGGCCCCATTCCCAGGTGGGCACCCAGCTTCAGGATCTGCCCTTTCCCAGCCATGAAACCGCACCCAGGCCACACGCGGAGCCCTGCCAAGGGGGAACGTAGCTCCCCGCATGGGCTGGGTGGCACGACTGGCTTAGGGGAGAGAAGGCCCTAGGAGGCCTTCAGGGTGCTGCCCCAGCACAGCAGTGCTCAGGCAAAGGCACTCTACTTTCTGTAGGCTGGATGCACACTGGAGTTGCTGCTTGAGGCAGAGAGAGCTCCGCAGGGCGAGCCAGGGCTGAAGGCAAAGCAGAGAGGTTTTGGGTGGAGCGATGGCACCATCTGCTGGCTGACCAGCATGGGAGGAGAGGCCTCACTCCAAAGGAGGTCCTGAGGACATTTGCAAGCAGGAGGCACTCTGGCTGCACAAGCTCGAGAGTCCTGCTGAGGACTTGCCTCTGGCAGCAGAGTGGGTGCCAAGGGCCTGTGGGTGGGAAAGTGCTCGGAAGCCACAGGGGAGGCTTTGGGCCCCCAGTGCTCTCCGACGGAAAACGCTGCAGGCCCCGGCATCCACGAACTCCGCCAAGGCTTTGCAGTGGGAAAGCTGTCCATAGCAGAGGGCTCCCTGCCAGGTGCTGCAGGCCTTTGGGCATGGCTCAGCTGCAGCTTCCTTGCAGGCTGCTGGTCCAGGGGCGTGTGTCCCCTGGGCCAGAGTGCTGGAGGAGGAGCTCCTAGCAAGGGGAGAGCAAGCCCCTTGTTTCCTTGGCCTAGACTGGCCTGGGCACACAGAGGCCTGCCAGCAGTGAAGACAGGGCAGGCAGCAAGGGGGTGTGGCAGGCAGCGAAGAGGTGGCAGGAGTCCTGCTTGCAAGTGGGGTCATGCCTGTCTTGTGCTCAGGCCCCAGTGGCCACGTGCACACACAGCCTCCGGACCTGCAGCTTCCCAGCAGTGCAGGAGACACCCAGGCAACCCCCTGGGGCCTACTCGAATGAACTGTGCTCTGTCGAGGCCCTGCTGGCTGGCAGGGGCCTAGGCCAGCCCGGGCCCTCGGGAGGCCTGGCTGAGCCTGGGCTGGGGCCCGCCCTAGCAGTGCCCAGGCCAAGCCTGGGACTGGAGGCCAGGCTCCAGGCTCATTCCAGCTTGAGCCTGGTGCACAGAGCCTTCAGCTCGGACTTGCAGGGGGACTGCTCAGCACAGTGGCTTTGGCCTGCCATCCACGTTCCTCACTCGGGCCCTTCTGCCTGTCAGAGCCCCACTCCCTCGAAGTGTGTTCCTGAGGCAGTTGGACAGTTGGGGAAGCGGAGGCTCTCCCAGCACGGGAGGCCTGCCTAGAGCATGGCTCTGGGTCCAAAGAGGACTCCCTGCACCTCAGGCACTGGCGAGAGCTTTTGTGCACACAGGAGACCCTTGGCACACACAGTGTTTCCCCACGGAAAGCAGTGTGAGAACGAGCCCCTGCCAGGGAAGCACGGCCCTCTCCCACAGAAGCCCTCCATGCGACAGGCTGCCATGGACTCGGCTCCAGGCCTTTGTGGCTGGAGAGACGGCAGCTCCTCTGGAGGCTCTGGGTCCGTGTGCACTCCCCTTCGGGTAAACGAGGCTCCTGGGGTGATTCCCTGCCCAAGAATGGCAAGCAGCCTGCCTCCTTTCAATGAGACGCACGTGGGGTGTGAGAGGCTTGGCAGCAGAGAAGAAGCAAGAGGGGCAGCCAGAGAGGGGATTTGCATGCAGCTTGAAGGCCCCAGATCTCCTGCCTCCCAACCAGGGCATGCCGGCTCTGCCCCCCGGGCCCCATTCCCAGGTGGGCACCCAGCTTCAGGATCTGCCCTTTCCCAGCCATGAAACCACACCCAGGCCACACGCGGAGCCCTGCCAAGGGGGAACGTTGCTCCCCGCATGGGCTGGGTGGCACGACTGGCTTAGGGGAGAGAAGGCCCTAGGAGGCCTTCAGGGTGCTGCCCCAGCACAGCAGTGCTCAGGCAAAGGCACTCTACTTTCTGTAGGCTGGATGCACACTGGAGTTGCTGCTTGAGGCAGAGAGAGCTCCGCAGGGCGAGCCAGGGCTGAAGGCAAAGCAGAGAGGTTTTGGGTGGAGCGATGGCACCATCTGCTGGCTGACCAGCATGGGAGGAGAGGCCTCACTCCAAAGGAGGTCCTGAGGACGTTTGCAAGCAGGAGGCCCTCTGGCTGCACAAGCTCGAGAGTCCTGCTGAGGACTTGCCTCTGGCAGCAGAGTGGGTGCCAAGGGCCTGTGGGTGGGAAAGTGCTCGGAAGCCACAGGGGAGGCTTTGGGCCCCCAGTGCTCTCCGACGGAAAACGCTGCAGGCCCCGGCATCCACGAACTCCTCCAAGGCTTTGCAGTGGGAAAGCTGTCCATAGCAGAGGGCTCCCTGCCAGGTGCTGCAGGCCTTTGGGCATGGCTCAGCTGCAGCTTCCTTGCAGGCTGCTGGTCCAGGGGCGTGTGTCCCCTGGGCCAGAGTGCTGGAGGAGGAGCTCCTAGCAAGGGGAGAGCAAGCCCCTTGTTTCCTTGGCCTAGACTGGCCTGGGCACACAGAGGCCTGCCAGCAGTGAAGACAGGGCAGGCAGCAAGGGGGTGTGGCAGGCAGCGAAGAGGTGGCAGGAGTCCTGCTTGCAAGTGGGGTCATGCCTGTCTTGTGCTCAGGCCCCAGTGGCCACGTGCACACACAGCCTCCGGACCTGCAGCTTCCCAGCAGTGCAGGAGACACCCAGGCAACCCCCTGGGGCCTACTCGAATGAACTGTGCTCTGTCGAGGCCCTGCTGGCTGGCAGGGGCCTCGGCCAGCCCGGGCCCTCGGGAGGCCTGGCTGAGCCTGGGCTGGGGCCCGCCCTAGCAGTGCCCAGGCCAAGCCTGGGACTGGAGGCCAGGCTCCAGGCTCATTCCAGCTTGAGCCTGGTGCACAGAGCCTTCAGCTCGGACTTGCAGGGGGACTGCTCAGCACAGTGGCTTTGGCCTGCCATCCACATTCCTCACTCGGGCCCTTCTGCCTGTCAGAGCCCCACTCCCTCGAAGTGTGTTCCTGAGGCAGTTGGACAGTTGGGGAAGCGGAGGCTCTCCCAGCACGGGAGGCCTGCCTAGAGCATGGCTCTGGGTCCAAAGAGGACTCCCTGCACCTCAGGCACTGGCGAGAGCTTTTGTGCACACAGGAGACCCTTGGCACACACAGTGTTTCCCCACGGAAAGCAGTGTGAGAACGAGCCCCTGCCAGGGAAGCACGGCCCTCTCCCACAGAAGCCCTCCATGCGACAGGCTGCCATGGACTCGGCTCCAGACCTTTGTGGCTGGAGAGACGGCAGCTCCTCTGGAGGCTCTGGGTCCGTGTGCACTCCCCTTCGGGTAAACGAGGCTCCTGGGGTGATTCCCTGCCCAAGAATGGCAAGCAGCCTGCCTCCTTTCAATGAGACGCACGTGGGGTGTGAGAGGCTTGGCAGCAGAGAAGAAGCAAGAGGGGCAGCCAGAGAGGGGATTTGCATGCAGCTTGAAGGCCCCAGATCTCCTGCCTCCCAACCAGGGCATGCCGGCTCTGCCCCCCGGGCCCCATTCCCAGGTGGGCACCCAGCTTCAGGATCTGCCCTTTCCCAGCCATGAAACCACACCCAGGCCACACGCGGAGCCCTGCCAAGGGGGAACGTTGCTCCCCGCATGGGCTGGGTGGCACGACTGGCTTAGGGGAGAGAAGGCCCTAGGAGGCCTTCAGGGTGCTGCCCCAGCACAGCAGTGCTCAGGCAAAGGCACTCTACTTTCTGTAGGCTGGATGCATACTGGAGTTGCTGCTTGAGGCAGAGAGAGCTCCGCAGGGCGAGCCAGGGCTGAAGGCAAAGCAGAGAGGTTTTGGGTGGAGCGATGGCACCATCTGCTGGCTGACCAGCATGGGAGGAGAGGCCTCACTCCAAAGGAGGTCCTGAGGACATTTGCAAGCAGGAGGCCCTCTGGCTGCACAAGCTCGAGAGTCCTGCTGAGGACTTGCCTCTGGCAGCAGAGTGGGTGCCAAGGGCCTGTGGGTGGGAAAGTGCTCGGAAGCCACAGGGGAGGCTTTGGGCCCCCAGTGCTCTCCGACGGAAAACGCTGCAGGCCCCGGCATCCACGAACTCCTCCAAGGCTTTGCAGTGGGAAAGCTGTCCATAGCAGAGGGCTCCCTGCTAGGTGCTGCAGGCCTTTGGGCATGGCTCAGCTGCAGCTTCCTTGCAGGCTGCTGGTCCAGGGGCGTGTGTCCCCTGGGCCAGAGTGCTGGAGGAGGAGCTCCTAGCAAGGGGAGAGCAAGCCCCTTGTTTCCTTGGCCTAGACTGGCCTGGGCACACAGAGGCCTGCCAGCAGTGAAGACAGGGCAGGCAGCAAGGGGGTGTGGCAGGCAGCGAAGAGGTGGCAGGAGTCCTGCTTGCAAGTGGGGTCATGCCTGTCTTGTGCTCAGGCCCCAGTGGCCACGTGCACACACAGCCTCCGGACCTGCAGCTTCCCAGCAGTGCAGGAGACACCCAGGCAACCCCCTGGGGCCTACTCGAATGAACTGTGCTCTGTCGAGGCCCTGCTGGCTGGCAGGGGCCTAGGCCAGCCCGGGCCCTCGGGAGGCCTGGCTGAGCCTGGGCTGGGGCCCGCCCTAGCAGTGCCCAGGCCAAGCCTGGGACTGGAGGCCAGGCTCCAGGCTCATTCCAGCTTGAGCCTGGTGCACAGAGCCTTCAGCTCGGACTTGCAGGGGGACTGCTCAGCACAGTGGCTTTGGCCTGCCATCCACGTTCCTCACTCGGGCCCTTCTGCCTGTCAGAGCCCCACTCCCTCGAAGTGTGTTCCTGAGGCAGTTGGACAGTTGGGGAAGCGGAGGCTCTCCCAGCACGGGAGGCCTGCCTAGAGCATGGCTCTGGGTCCAAAGAGGACTCCCTGCACCTCAGGCACTGGCGAGAGCTTTTGTGCACACAGGAGACCCTTGGCACACACAGTGTTTCCCCACGGAAAGCAGTGTGAGAACGAGCCCCTGCCAGGGAAGCACGGCCCTCTCCCACAGAAGCCCTCCATGCGACAGGCTGCCATGGACTCGGCTCCAGGCCTTTGTGGCTGGAGAGACGGCAGCTCCTCTGGAGGCTCTGGGTCCGTGTGCACTCCCCTTCGGGTAAACGAGGCTCCTGGGGTGATTCCCTGCCCAAGAATGGCAAGCAGCCTGCCTCCTTTCAATGAGACGCACGTGGGGTGTGAGAGGCTTGGCAGCAGAGAAGAAGCAAGAGGGGCAGCCAGAGAGGGGATTTGCATGCAGCTTGAAGGCCCCAGATCTCCTGCCTCCCAACCAGGGCATGCCGGCTCTGCCCCCCGGGCCCCATTCCCAGGTGGGCACCCAGCTTCAGGATCTGCCCTTTCCCAGCCATGAAACCACACCCAGGCCACACGCGGAGCCCTGCCAAGGGGGAACGTTGCTCCCCGCATGGGCTGGGTGGCACGACTGGCTTAGGGGAGAGAAGGCCCTAGGAGGCCTTCAGGGTGCTGCCCCAGCACAGCAGTGCTCAGGCAAAGGCACTCTACTTTCTGTAGGCTGGATGCACACTGGAGTTGCTGCTTGAGGCAGAGAGAGCTCCGCAGGGCGAGCCAGGGCTGAAGGCAAAGCAGAGAGGTTTTGGGTGGAGCGATGGCACCATCTGCTGGCTGACCAGCATGGGAGGAGAGGCCTCACTCCAAAGGAGGTCCTGAGGACGTTTGCAAGCAGGAGGCCCTCTGGCTGCACAAGCTCGAGAGTCCTGCTGAGGACTTGCCTCTGGCAGCAGAGTGGGTGCCAAGGGCCTGTGGGTGGGAAAGTGCTCGGAAGCCACAGGGGAGGCTTTGGGCCCCCAGTGCTCTCCGACGGAAAACGCTGCAGGCCCCGGCATCCACGAACTCCTCCAAGGCTTTGCAGTGGGAAAGCTGTCCATAGCAGAGGGCTCCCTGCCAGGTGCTGCAGGCCTTTGGGCATGGCTCAGCTGCAGCTTCCTTGCAGGCTGCTGGTCCAGGGGCGTGTGTCCCCTGGGCCAGAGTGCTGGAGGAGGAGCTCCTAGCAAGGGGAGAGCAAGCCCCTTGTTTCCTTGGCCTAGACTGGCCTGGGCACACAGAGGCCTGCCAGCAGTGAAGACAGGGCAGGCAGCAAGGGGGTGTGGCAGGCAGCGAAGAGGTGGCAGGAGTCCTGCTTGCAAGTGGGGTCATGCCTGTCTTGTGCTCAGGCCCCAGTGGCCACGTGCACACACAGCCTCCGGACCTGCAGCTTCCCAGCAGTGCAGGAGACACCCAGGCAACCCCCTGGGGCCTACTCGAATGAACTGTGCTCTGTCGAGGCCCTGCTGGCTGGCAGGGGCCTCGGCCAGCCCGGGCCCTCGGGAGGCCTGGCTGAGCCTGGGCTGGGGCCCGCCCTAGCAGTGCCCAGGCCAAGCCTGGGACTGGAGGCCAGGCTCCAGGCTCATTCCAGCTTGAGCCTGGTGCACAGAGCCTTCAGCTCGGACTTGCAGGGGGACTGCTCAGCACAGTGGCTTTGGCCTGCCATCCACGTTCCTCACTCGGGCCCTTCTGCCTGTCAGAGCCCCACTCCCTCGAAGTGTGTTCCTGAGGCAGTTGGACAGTTGGGGAAGTGGAGGCTCTCCCAGCACGGGAGGCCTGCCTAGAGCATGGCTCTGGGTCCAAAGAGGACTCCCTGCACCTCAGGCACTGGCGAGAGCTTTTGTGCACACAGGAGACCCTTGGCACACACAGTGTTTCCCCACGGAAAGCAGTGTGAGAACGAGCCCCTGCCAGGGAAGCACGGCCCTCTCCCACAGAAGCCCTCCATGCGACAGGCTGCCATGGACTCGGCTCCAGGTCTTTGTGGCTGGAGAGACGGCAGCTCCTCTGGAGGCTCTGGGTCCGTGTGCACTCCCCTTCGGGTAAACGAGGCTCCTGGGGTGATTCCCTGCCCAAGAATGGCAAGCAGCCTGCCTCCTTTCAATGAGACGCACGTGGGGTGTGAGAGGCTTGGCAGCAGAGAAGAAGCAAGAGGGGCAGCCAGAGAGGGGATTTGCATGCAGCTTGAAGGCCCCAGATCTCCTGCCTCCCAACCAGGGCATGCCGGCTCTGCCCCCCGGGCCCCATTCCCAGGTGGGCACCCAGCTTCAGGATCTGCCCTTTCCCAGCCATGAAACCACACCCAGGCCACACGCGGAGCCCTGCCAAGGGGGAACGTTGCTCCCCGCATGGGCTGGGTGGCACGACTGGCTTAGGGGAGAGAAGGCCCTAGGAGGCCTTCAGGGTGCTGCCCCAGCACAGCAGTGCTCAGGCAAAGGCACTCTGCTTTCTGTAGGCTGGATGCACACTGGAGTTGCTGCTTGAGGCAGAGAGAGCTCCGCAGGGCGAGCCAGGGCTGAAGGCAAAGCAGAGAGGTTTTGGGTGGAGCGATGGCACCATCTGCTGGCTGACCAGCATGGGAGGAGAGGCCTCACTCCAAAGGAGGTCCTGAGGACGTTTGCAAGCAGGAGGCCCTCTGGCTGCACAAGCTCGAGAGTCCTGCTGAGGACTTGCCTCTGGCAGCAGAGTGGGTGCCAAGGGCCTGTGGGTGGGAAAGTGCTCGGAAGCCACAGGGGAGGCTTTGGGCCCCCAGTGCTCTCCGACGGAAAACGCTGCAGGCCCCGGCATCCACGAACTCCGCCAAGGCTTTGCAGTGGGAAAGCTGTCCATAGCAGAGGGCTCCCTGCCAGGTGCTGCAGGCCTTTGGGCATGGCTCAGCTGCAGCTTCCTTGCAGGCTGCTGGTCCAGGGGCGTGTGTCCCCTGGGCCAGAGTGCTGGAGGAGGAGCTCCTAGCAAGGGGAGAGCAAGCCCCTTGTTTCCTTGGCCTAGACTGGCCTGGGCACACAGAGGCCTGCCAGCAGTGAAGACAGGGCAGGCAGCAAGGGGGTGTGGCAGGCAGCGAAGAGGTGGCAGGAGTCCTGCTTGCAAGTGGGGTCATGCCTGTCTTGTGCTCAGGCCCCAGTGGCCACGTGCACACACAGCCTCCGGACCTGCAGCTTCCCAGCAGTGCAGGAGACACCCAGGCAACCCCCTGGGGCCTACTCGAAGGAACTGTGCTCTGTCGAGGCCCTGCTGGCTGGCAGGGGCCTAGGCCAGCCCGGGCCCTCGGGAGGCCTGGCTGAGCCTGGGCTGGGGCCCGCCCTAGCAGTGCCCAGGCCAAGCCTGGGACTGGAGGCCAGGCTCCAGGCTCATTCCAGCTTGAGCCTGGTGCACAGAGCCTTCAGCTCGGACTTGCAGGGGGACTGCTCAGCACAGTGGCTTTGGCCTGCCATCCACGTTCCTCACTCGGGCCCTTCTGCCTGTCAGAGCCCCACTCCCTCGAAGTGTGTTCCTGAGGCAGTTGGACAGTTGGGGAAGTGGAGGCTCTCCCAGCACGGGAGGCCTGCCTAGAGCATGGCTCTGGGTCCAAAGAGGACTCCCTGCACCTCAGGCACTGGCGAGAGCTTTTGTGCACACAGGAGACCCTTGGCACACACAGTGTTTCCCCACGGAAAGCAGTGTGAGAACGAGCCCCTGCCAGGGAAGCACGGCCCTCTCCCACAGAAGCCCTCCATGCGACAGGCTGCCATGGACTCGGCTCCAGGCCTTTGTGGCTGGAGAGACGGCAGCTCCTCTGGAGGCTCTGGGTCCGTGTGCACTCCCCTTCGGGTAAACGAGGCTCCTGGGGTGATTCCCTGCCCAAGAATGGCAAGCAGCCTGCCTCCTTTCAATGAGACGCACGTGGGGTGTGAGAGGCTTGGCAGCAGAGAAGAAGCAAGAGGGGCAGCCAGAGAGGGGATTTGCATGCAGCTTGAAGGCCCCAGAGCTCCTGCCTCCCAACCAGGGCATGCCGGCTCTGCCCCCCGGGCCCCATTCCCAGGTGGGCACCCAGCTTCAGGATCTGCCCTTTCCCAGCCATGAAACCACACCCAGGCCACACGCGGAGCCCTGCCAAGGGGGAACGTTGCTCCCCGCATGGGCTGGGTGGCACGACTGGCTTAGGGGAGAGAAGGCCCTAGGAGGCCTTCAGGGTGCTGCCCCAGCACAGCAGTGCTCAGGCAAAGGCACTCTGCTTTCTGTAGGCTGGATGCACACTGGAGTTGCTGCTTGAGGCAGAGAGAGCTCCGCAGGGCGAGCCAGGGCTGAAGGCAAAGCAGAGAGGTTTTGGGTGGAGCGATGGCACCATCTGCTGGCTGACCAGCATGGGAGGAGAGGCCTCACTCCAAAGGAGGTCCTGAGGACATTTGCAAGCAGGAGGCCCTCTGGCTGCACAAGCTCGAGAGTCCTGCTGAGGACTTGCCTCTGGCAGCAGAGTGGGTGCCAAGGGCCTGTGGGTGGGAAAGTGCTCGGAAGCCACAGGGGAGGCTTTGGGCCCCCAGTGCTCTCCGACGGAAAACGCTGCAGGCCCCGGCATCCACGAACTCCTCCAAGGCTTTGCAGTGGGAAAGCTGTCCATAGCAGAGGGCTCCCTGCCAGGTGCTGCAGGCCTTTGGGCATGGCTCAGCTGCAGCTTCCTTGCAGGCTGCTGGTCCAGGGGCGTGTGTCCCCTGGGCCAGAGTGCTGGAGGAGGAGCTCCTAGCAAGGGGAGAGCAAGCCCCTTGTTTCCTTGGCCTAGACTGGCCTGGGCACACAGAGGCCTGCCAGCAGTGAAGACAGGGCAGGCAGCAAGGGGGTGTGGCAGGCAGCGAAGAGGTGGCAGGAGTCCTGCTTGCAAGTGGGGTCATGCCTGTCTTGTGCTCAGGCCCCAGTGGCCACGTGCACACACAGCCTCCGGACCTGCAGCTTCCCAGCAGTGCAGGAGACACCCAGGCAACCCCCTGGGGCCTACTCGAATGAACTGTGCTCTGTCGAGGCCCTGCTGGCTGGCAGGGGCCTCGGCCAGCCCGGGCCCTCGGGAGGCCTGGCTGAGCCTGGGCTGGGGCCCGCCCTAGCAGTGCCCAGGCCAAGCCTGGGACTGGAGGCCAGGCTCCAGGCTCATTCCAGCTTGAGCCTGGTGCACAGAGCCTTCAGCTCGGACTTGCAGGGGGACTGCTCAGCACAGTGGCTTTGGCCTGCCATCCAAGTTCCTCACTCGGGCCCTTCTGCCTGTCAGAGCCCCACTCCCTCGAAGTGTGTTCCTGAGGCAGTTGGACAGTTGGGGAAGTGGAGGCTCTCCCAGCACGGGAGGCCTGCCTAGAGCATGGCTCTGGGTCCAAAGAGGACTCCCTGCACCTCAGGCACTGGCGAGAGCTTTTGTGCACACAGGAGACCCTTGGCACACACAGTGTTTCCCCACGGAAAGCAGTGTGAGAACGAGCCCCTGCCAGGGAAGCACGGCCCTCTCCCACAGAAGCCCTCCATGCGACAGGCTGCCATGGACTCGGCTCCAGGCCTTTGTGGCTGGAGAGACGGCAGCTCCTCTGGAGGCTCTGGGTCCGTGTGCACTCCCCTTCGGGTAAACGAGGCTCCTGGGGTCATTCCCTGCCCAAGAATGGCAAGCAGCCTGCCTCCTTTCAATGAGACGCACGTGGGGTGTGAGAGGCTTGGCAGCAGAGAAGAAGCAAGAGGGGCAGCCAGAGAGGGGATTTGCATGCAGCTTGAAGGCCCCAGATCTCCTGCCTCCCAACCAGGGCATGCCGGCTCTGCCCCCCGGGCCCCATTCCCAGGTGGGCACCCAGCTTCAGGATCTGCCCTTTCCCAGCCATGAAACCACACCCAGGCCACACGCGGAGCCCTGCCAAGGGGGAACGTTGCTCCCCGCATGGGCTGGGTGGCACGACTGGCTTAGGGGAGAGAAGGCCCTAGGAGGCCTTCAGGGTGCTGCCCCAGCACAGCAGTGCTCAGGCAAAGGCACTCTGCTTTCTGTAGGCTGGATGCACACTGGAGTTGCTGCTTGAGGCAGAGAGAGCTCCGCAGGGCGAGCCAGGGCTGAAGGCAAAGCAGAGAGGTTTTGGGTGGAGCGATGGCACCATCTGCTGGCTGACCAGCATGGGAGGAGAGGCCTCACTCCAAAGGAGGTCCTGAGGACATTTGCAAGCAGGAGGCCCTCTGGCTGCACAAGCTCGAGAGTCCTGCTGAGGACTTGCCTCTGGCAGCAGAGTGGGTGCCAAGGGCCTGTGGGTGGGAAAGTGCTCGGAAGCCACAGGGGAGGCTTTGGGCCCCCAGTGCTCTCCGACGGAAAACGCTGCAGGCCCCGGCATCCACGAACTCCTCCAAGGCTTTGCAGTGGCAAAGCTGTCCATAGCAGAGGGCTCCCTGCCAGGTGCTGCAGGCCTTTGGGCATGGCTCAGCTGCAGCTTCCTTGCAGGCTGCTGGTCCAGGGCCGTGTGTCCCCTGGGCCAGAGTGCTGGAGGAGGAGCTCCTAGCAAGGGGAGAGCAAGCCCCTTGTTTCCTTGGCCTAGACTGGCCTGGGCACACAGAGGCCTGCCAGCAGTGAAGACAGGGCAGGCAGCAAGGGGGTGTGGCAGGCAGCGAAGAGGTGGCAGGAGTCCTGCTTGCAAGTGGGGTCATGCCTGTCTTGTGCTCAGGCCCCAGTGGCCACGTGCACACACAGCCTCCGGACCTGCAGCTTCCCAGCAGTGCAGGAGACACCCAGGCAACCCCCTGGGGCCTACTCGAATGAACTGTGCTCTGTCGAGGCCCTGCTGGCTGGCAGGGGCCTAGGCCAGCCCGGGCCCTCGGGAGGCCTGGCTGAGCCTGGGCTGGGGCCCGCCCTAGCAGTGCCCAGGCCAAGCCTGGGACTGGAGGCCAGGCTCCAGGCTCATTCCAGCTTGAGCCTGGTGCACAGAGCCTTCAGCTCGGACTTGCAGGGGGACTGCTCAGCACAGTGGCTTTGGCCTGCCATCCACGTTCCTCACTCGGGCCCTTCTGCCTGTCAGAGCCCCACTCCCTCGAAGTGTGTTCCTGAGGCAGTTGGACAGTTGGGGAAGTGGAGGCTCTCCCAGCACGGGAGGCCTGCCTAGAGCATGGCTCTGGGTCCAAAGAGGACTCCCTGCACCTCAGGCACTGGCGAGAGCTTTTGTGCACACAGGAGACCCTTGGCACACACAGTGTTTCCCCACGGAAAGCAGTGTGAGAACGAGCCCCTGCCAGGGAAGCACGGCCCTCTCCCACAGAAGCCCTCCATGCGACAGGCTGCCATGGACTCGGCTCCAGGCCTTTGTGGCTGGAGAGACGGCAGCTCCTCTGGAGGCTCTGGGTCCGTGTGCACTCCCCTTCGGGTAAACGAGGCTCCTGGGGTGATTCCCTGCCCAAGAATGGCAAGCAGCCTGCCTCCTTTCAATGAGACGCACATGGGGTGTGAGAGGCTTGGCAGCAGAGAAGAAGCGAGAGGGGCAGCCAGAGAGGGGATTTGCATGCAGCTTGAAGGCCCCAGATCTCCTGCCTCCCAACCAGGGCATGCCGGCTCTGCCCCCCGGGCCCCATTCCCAGGTGGGCACCCAGCTTCAGGATCTGCCCTTTCCCAGCCATGAAACCACACCCAGGCCACACGCGGAGCCCTGCCAAGGGGGAACGTTGCTCCCCGCATGGGCTGGGTGGCACGACTGGCTTAGGGGAGAGAAGGCCCTAGGAGGCCTTCAGGGTGCTGCCCCAGCACAGCAGTGCTCAGGCAAAGGCACTCTGCTTTCTGTAGGCTGGATGCACACTGGGGTTGCTGCTTGAGGCAGAGAGAGCTCCGCAGGGCGAGCCAGGGCTGAAGGCAAAGCAGAGAGGTTTTGGGTGGAGCGATGGCACCATCTGCTGGCTGACCAGCATGGGAGGAGAGGCCTCACTCCAAAGGAGGTCCTGAGGACATTTGCAAGCAGGAGGCCCTCTGGCTGCACAAGCTCGAGAGTCCTGCTGAGGACTTGCCTCTGGCAGCAGAGTGGGTGCCAAGGGCCTGTGGGTGGGAAAGTGCTCGGAAGCCACAGGGGAGGCTTTGGGCCCCCAGTGCTCTCCGACGGAAAACGCTGCAGGCCCCGGCATCCACGAACTCCTCCAAGGCTTTGCAGTGGGAAAGCTGTCCATAGCAGAGGGCTCCCTGCCAGGTGCTGCAGGCCTTTGGGCATGGCTCAGCTGCAGCTTCCTTGCAGGCTGCTGGTCCAGGGGCGTGTGTCCCCTGGGCCAGAGTGCTGGAGGAGGAGCTCCTAGCTAGGGGAGAGCAAGCCCCTTGTTTCCTTGGCCTAGACTGGCCTGGGCACACAGAGGCCTGCCAGCAGTGAAGACAGGGCAGGCAGCAAGGGGGTGTGGCAGGCAGCGAAGAGGTGGCAGGAGTCCTGCTTGCAAGTGGGGTCAGGCCTGTCTTGTGCTCAGGCCCCAGTGGCCACGTGCACACACAGCCTCCGGACCTGCAGCTTCCCAGCAGTGCAGGAGACACCCAGGCAACCCCCTGGGGCCTACTCGAATGAACTGTGCTCTGTCGAGGCCCTGCTGGCTGGCAGGGGCCTAGGCCAGCCCGGGCCCTCGGGAGGCCTGGCTGAGCCTGGGCTGGGGCCCGCCCTAGCAGTGCCCAGGCCAAGCCTGGGACTGGAGGCCAGGCTCCAGGCTCATTCCAGCTTGAGCCTGGTGCACAGAGCCTTCAGCTCGGACTTGCAGGGGGACTGCTCAGCACAGTGGCTTTGGCCTGCCATCCACGTTCCTCACTCGGGCCCTTCTGCCTGTCAGAGCCCCACTCCCTCGAAGTGTGTTCCTGAGGCAGTTGGACAGTTGGGGAAGTGGAGGCTCTCCCAGCACGGGAGGCCTGCCTAGAGCATGGCTCTGGGTCCAAAGAGGACTCCCTGCACCTCAGGCACTGGCGAGAGCTTTTGTGCACACAGGAGACCCTTGGCACACACAGTGTTTCCCCACGGAAAGCAGTGTGAGAACGAGCCCCTGCCAGGGAAGCACGGCCCTCTCCCACAGAAGCCCTCCATGCGACAGGCTGCCATGGACTCGGCTCCAGGCCTTTGTGGCTGGAGAGACGGCAGCTCCTCTGGAGGCTCTGGGTCCGTGTGCACTCCCCTTCGGGTAAACGAGGCTCCTGGGGTGATTCCCTGCCCAAGAATGGCAAGCAGCCTGCCTCCTTTCAATGAGACGCACGTGGGGTGTGAGAGGCTTGGCAGCAGAGAAGAAGCAAGAGGGGCAGCCAGAGAGGGGATTTGCATGCAGCTTGAAGGCCCCAGATCTCCTGCCTCCCAACCAGGGCATGCCGGCTCTGCCCCCCGGGCCCCATTCCCAGGTGGGCACCCAGCTTCAGGATCTGCCCTTTCCCAGCCATGAAACCACACCCAGGCCACACGCGGAGCCCTGCCAAGGGGGAACGTTGCTCCCCGCATGGGCTGGGTGGCACGACTGGCTTAGGGGAGAGAAGGCCCTAGGAGGCCTTCAGGGTGCTGCCCCAGCACAGCAGTGCTCAGGCAAAGGCACTCTGCTTTCTGTAGGCTGGATGCACACTGGGGTTGCTGCTTGAGGCAGAGAGAGCTCCGCAGGGCGAGCCAGGGCTGAAGGCAAAGCAGAGAGGTTTTGGGTGGAGCGATGGCACCATCTGCTGGCTGACCAGCATGGGAGGAGAGGCCTCACTCCAAAGGAGGTCCTGAGGACATTTGCAAGCAGGAGGCCCTCTGGCTGCACAAGCTCGAGAGTCCTGCTGAGGACTTGCCTCTGGCAGCAGAGTGGGTGCCAAGGGCCTGTGGGTGGGAAAGTGCTCGGAAGCCACAGGGGAGGCTTTGGGCCCCCAGTGCTCTCCGACGCAAAACGCTGCAGGCCCCGGCATCCACGAACTCCTCCAAGGCTTTGCAGTGGGAAAGCTGTCCATAGCAGAGGGCTCCCTGCCAGGTGCTGCAGGCCTTTGGGCATGGCTCAGCTGCAGCTTCCTTGCAGGCTGCTGGTCCAGGGGCGTGTGTCCCCTGGGCCAGAGTGCTGGAGGAGGAGCTCCTAGCAAGGGGAGAGCAAGCCCCTTGTTTCCTTGGCCTAGACTGGCCTGGGCACACAGAGGCCTGCCAGCAGTGAAGACAGGGCAGGCAGCAAGGGGGTGTGGCAGGCAGCGAAGAGGTGGCAGGAGTCCTGCTTGCAAGTGGGGTCATGCCTGTCTTGTGCTCAGGCCCCAGTGGCCACGTGCACACACAGCCTCCGGACCTGCAGCTTCCCAGCAGTGCAGGAGACACCCAGGCAACCCCCTGGGGCCTACTCGAATGAACTGTGCTCTGTCGAGGCCCTGCTGGCTGGCAGGGGCCTAGGCCAGCCCGGGCCCTCGGGAGGCCTGGCTGAGCCTGGGCTGGGGCCCGCCCTAGCAGTGCCCAGGCCAAGCCTGGGACTGGAGGCCAGGCTCCAGGCTCATTCCAGCTTGAGCCTGGTGCACAGAGCCTTCAGCTCGGACTTGCAGGGGGACTGCTCAGCACAGTGGCTTTGGCCTGCCATCCACGTTCCTCACTCGGGCCCTTCTGCCTGTCAGAGCCCCACTCCCTCGAAGTGTGTTCCTGAGGCAGTTGGACAGTTGGGGAAGTGGAGGCTCTCCCAGCACGGGAGGCCTGCCTAGAGCATGGCTCTGGGTCCAAAGAGGACTCCCTGCACCTCAGGCACTGGCGAGAGCTTTTGTGCACACAGGAGACCCTTGGCACACACAGTGTTTCCCCACGGAAAGCAGTGTGAGAACGAGCCCCTGCCAGGGAAGCACGGCCCTCTCCCACAGAAGCCCTCCATGCGACAGGCTGCCATGGACTCGGCTCCAGGCCTTTGTGGCTGGAGAGACGGCAGCTCCTCTGGAGGCTCTGGGTCCGTGTGCACTCCCCTTCGGGTAAACGAGGCTCCTGGGGTGATTCCCTGCCCAAGAATGGCAAGCAGCCTGCCTCCTTTCAATGAGACGCACGTGGGGTGTGAGAGGCTTGGCAGCAGAGAAGAAGCAAGAGGGGCAGCCAGAGAGGGGATTTGCATGCAGCTTGAAGGCCCCAGATCTCCTGCCTCCCAACCAGGGCATGCCGGCTCTGCCCCCCGGGCCCCATTCCCAGGTGGGCACCCAGCTTCAGGATCTGCCCTTTCCCAGCCATGAAACCACACCCAGGCCACACGCGGAGCCCTGCCAAGGGGGAACGTTGCTCCCCGCATGGGCTGGGTGGCACGACTGGCTTAGGGGAGAGAAGGCCCTAGGAGGCCTTCAGGGTGCTGCCCCAGCACAGCAGTGCTCAGGCAAAGGCACTCTGCTTTCTGTAGGCTGGATGCACACTGGAGTTGCTGCTTGAGGCCGAGAGAGCTCCGCAGGGCGAGCCAGGGCTGAAGGCAAAGCAGAGAGGTTTTGGGTGGAGCGATGGCACCATCTGCTGGCTGACCAGCATGGGAGGAGAGGCCTCACTCCAAAGGAGGTCCTGAGGACATTTGCAAGCAGGAGGCCCTCTGGCTGCACAAGCTCGAGAGTCCTGCTGAGGACTTGCCTCTGGCAGCAGAGTGGGTGCCAAGGGCCTGTGGGTGGGAAAGTGCTCGGAAGCCACAGGGGAGGCTTTGGGCCCCCAGTGCTCTCCGACGGAAAACGCTGCAGGCCCCGGCATCCACGAACTCCTCCAAGGCTTTGCAGTGGGAAAGCTGTCCATAGCAGAGGGCTCCCTGCCAGGTGCTGCAGGCCTTTGGGCATGGCTCAGCTGCAGCTTCCTTGCAGGCTGCTGGTCCAGGGGCGTGTGTCCCCTGGGCCAGAGTGCTGGAGGAGGAGCTCCTAGCAAGGGGAGAGCAAGCCCCTTGTTTCCTTGGCCTAGACTGGCCTGGGCACACAGAGGCCTGCAAGCAGTGAAGACAGGGCAGGCAGCAAGGGGGTGTGGCAGGCAGCGAAGAGGTGGCAGGAGTCCTGCTTGCAAGTGGGGTCATGCCTGTCTTGTGCTCAGGCCCCAGTGGCCACGTGCACACACAGCCTCCGGACCTGCAGCTTCCCAGCAGTGCAGGAGACACCCAGGCAACCCCCTGGGGCCTACTCGAATGAACTGTGCTCTGTCGAGGCCCTGCTGGCTGGCATGGGCCTAGGCCAGCCCGGGCCCTCGGGAGGCCTGGCTGAGCCTGGGCTGGGGCCCGCCCTAGCAGTGCCCAGGCCAAGCCTGGGACTGGAGGCCAGGCTACAGGCTCATTCCAGCTTGAGCCTGGTGCACAGAGCCTTCAGCTCGGACTTGCAGGGGGACTGCTCAGCACAGTGGCTTTGGCCTGCCATCCACGTTCCTCACTCGGGCCCTTCTGCCTGTCAGAGCGCCGCTCCCTCGAAGTGTGTTCCTGAGGCAGTTGGACAGTTGGGGAAGTGGAGGCTCTCCCAGCACGGGAGGCCTGCCTAGAGCATGGCTCTGGGTCCAAAGAGGACTCCCTGCACCTCAGGCACTGGCGAGAGCTTTTGTGCACACAGGAGACCCTTGGCACACACAGTGTTTCCCCACGGAAAGCAGTGTGAGAACGAGCCCCTGCCAGGGAAGCACGGCCCTCTCCCACAGAAGCCCTCCATGCGACAGGCTGCCATGGACTCGGCTCCAGGCCTTTGTGGCTGGAGAGACGGCAGCTCCTCTGGAGGCTCTGGGTCCGTGTGCACTCCCCTTCGGGTAAACGAGGCTCCTGGGGTCATTCCCTGCCCAAGAATGGCAAGCAGCCTGCCTCCTTTCAATGAGACGCACGTGGGGTGTGAGAGGCTTGGCAGCAGAGAAGAAGCAAGAGGGGCAGCCAGAGAGGGGATTTGCATGCAGCTTGAAGGCCCCAGATCTCCTGCCTCCCAACCAGGGCATGCCGGCTCTGCCCCCCGGGCCCCATTCCCAGGTGGGCACCCAGCTTCAGGATCTGCCCTTTCCCAGCCATGAAACCACACCCAGGCCACACGCGGAGCCCTGCCAAGGGGGAACGTTGCTCCCCGCATGGGCTGGGTGGCACGACTGGCTTAGGGGAGAGAAGGCCCTAGGAGGCCTTCAGGGTGCTGCCCCAGCACAGCAGTGCTCAGGCAAAGGCACTCTGCTTTCTGTAGGCTGGATGCACACTGGAGTTGCTGCTTGAGGCAGAGAGAGCTCCGCAGGGCGAGCCAGGGCTGAAGGCAAAGCAGAGAGGTTTTGGGTGGAGCGATGGCACCATCTGCTGGCTGACCAGCATGGGAGGAGAGGCCTCACTCCAAAGGAGGTCCTGAGGACATTTGCAAGCAGGAGGCCCTCTGGCTGCACAAGCTCGAGAGTCCTGCTGAGGACTTGCCTCTGGCAGCAGAGTGGGTGCCAAGGGCCTGTGGGTGGGAAAGTGCTCGGAAGCCACAGGGGAGGCTTTGGGCCCCCAGTGCTCTCCGACGCAAAACGCTGCAGGCCCCGGCATCCACGAACTCCTCCAAGGCTTTGCAGTGGGAAAGCTGTCCATAGCAGAGGGCTCCCTGCCAGGTGCTGCAGGCCTTTGGGCATGGCTCAGCTGCAGCTTCCTTGCAGGCTGCTGGTCCAGGGGCGTGTGTCCCCTGGGCCAGAGTGCTGGAGGAGGAGCTCCTAGCAAGGGGAGAGCAAGCCCCTTGTTTCCTTGGCCTAGACTGGCCTGGGCACACAGAGGCCTGCAAGCAGTGAAGACAGGGCAGGCAGCAAGGGGGTGTGGCAGGCAGCGAAGAGGTGGCAGGAGTCCTGCTTGCAAGTGGGGTCATGCCTGTCTTGTGCTCAGGCCCCAGTGGCCACGTGCACACACAGCCTCCGGACCTGCAGCTTCCCAGCAGTGCAGGAGACACCCAGGCAACCCCCTGGGGCCTACTCGAATGAACTGTGCTCTGTCGAGGCCCTGCTGGCTGGCAGGGGCCTAGGCCAGCCCGGGCCCTCGGGAGGCCTGGCTGAGCCTGGGCTGGGGCCCGCCCTAGCAGTGCCCAGGCCAAGCCTGGGACTGGAGGCCAGGCTACAGGCTCATTCCAGCTTGAGCCTGGTGCACAGAGCCTTCAGCTCGGACTTGCAGGGGGACTGCTCAGCACAGTGGCTTTGGCCTGCCATCCACGTTCCTCACTCGGGCCCTTCTGCCTGTCAGAGCGCCGCTCCCTCGAAGTGTGTTCCTGAGGCAGTTGGACAGTTGGGGAAGTGGAGGCTCTCCCAGCACGGGAGGCCTGCCTAGAGCATGGCTCTGGGTCCAAAGAGGACTCCCTGCACCTCAGGCACTGGCGAGAGCTTTTGTGCACACAGGAGACCCTTGGCACACACAGTGTTTCCCCACGGAAAGCAGTGTGAGAACGAGCCCCTGCCAGGGAAGCACGGCCCTCTCCCACAGAAGCCCTCCATGCGACAGGCTGCCATGGACTCGGCTCCAGGCCTTTGTGGCTGGAGAGACGGCAGCTCCTCTGGAGGCTCTGGGTCCGTGTGCACTCCCCTTCGGGTAAACGAGGCTCCTGGGGTCATTCCCTGCCCAAGAATGGCAAGCAGCCTGCCTCCTTTCAATGAGACGCACGTGGGGTGTGAGAGGCTTGGCAGCAGAGAAGAAGCAAGAGGGGCAGCCAGAGAGGGGATTTGCATGCAGCTTGAAGGCCCCAGATCTCCTGCCTCCCAACCAGGGCATGCCGGCTCTGCCCCCCGGGCCCCATTCCCAGGTGGGCACCCAGCTTCAGGATCTGCCCTTTCCCAGCCATGAAACCACACCCAGGCCACACGCGGAGCCCTGCCAAGGGGGAACGTTGCTCCCCGCATGGGCTGGGTGGCACGACTGGCTTAGGGGAGAGAAGGCCCTAGGAGGCCTTCAGGGTGCTGCCCCAGCACAGCAGTGCTCAGGCAAAGGCACTCTGCTTTCTGTAGGCTGGATGCACACTGGGGTTGCTGCTTGAGGCAGAGAGAGCTCCGCAGGGCGAGCCAGGGCTGAAGGCAAAGCAGAGAGGTTTTGGGTGGAGCGATGGCACCATCTGCTGGCTGACCAGCATGGGAGGAGAGGCCTCACTCCAAAGGAGGTCCTGAGGACATTTGCAAGCAGGAGGCCCTCTGGCTGCACAAGCTCGAGAGTCCTGCTGAGGACTTGCCTCTGGCAGCAGAGTGGGTGCCAAGGGCCTGTGGGTGGGAAAGTGCTCGGAAGCCACAGGGGAGGCTTTGGGCCCCCAGTGCTCTCCGACGGAAAACGCTGCAGGCCCCGGCATCCACGAACTCCTCCAAGGCTTTGCAGTGGCAAAGCTGTCCATAGCAGAGGGCTCCCTGCCAGGTGCTGCAGGCCTTTGGGCATGGCTCAGCTGCAGCTTCCTTGCAGGCTGCTGGTCCAGGGGCGTGTGTCCCCTGGGCCAGAGTGCTGGAGGAGGAGCTCCTAGCAAGGGGAGAGCAAGCCCCTTGTTTCCTTGGCCTAGACTGGCCTGGGCACACAGAGGCCTGCCAGCAGTGAAGACAGGGCAGGCAGCAAGGGGGTGTGGCAGGCAGCGAAGAGGTGGCAGGAGTCCTGCTTGCAAGTGGGGTCATGCCTGTCTTGTGCTCAGGCCCCAGTGGCCACGTGCACACACAGCCTCCGGACCTGCAGCTTCCCAGCAGTGCAGGAGACACCCAGGCAACCCCCTGGGGCCTACTCGAATGAACTGTGCTCTGTCGAGGCCCTGCTGGCTGGCAGGGGCCTAGGCCAGCCCGGGCCCTCGGGAGGCCTGGCTGAGCCTGGGC
Source organism: Hippopotamus amphibius kiboko (assembly GCF_030028045.1). Classification (NCBI taxonomy): domain Eukaryota; kingdom Metazoa; phylum Chordata; class Mammalia; order Artiodactyla; family Hippopotamidae; genus Hippopotamus; species Hippopotamus amphibius. The sequence goes on along the minus strand of NW_026648513.1, from coordinate 27,055 downwards.
TGGGGCCCGCCCTAGCAGTGCCCAGGCCAAGCCTGGGACTGGAGGCCAGGCTCCAGGCTCATTCCAGCTTGAGCCTGGTGCACAGAGCCTTCAGCTCGGACTTGCAGGGGGACTGCTCAGCACAGTGGCTTTGGCCTGCCATCCACGTTCCTCACTCGGGCCCTTCTGCCTGTCAGAGCCCCACTCCCTCGAAGTGTGTTCCTGAGGCAGTTGGACAGTTGGGGAAGTGGAGGCTCTCCCAGCACGGGAGGCCTGCCTAGAGCATGGCTCTGGGTCCAAAGAGGACTCCCTGCACCTCAGGCACTGGCGAGAGCTTTTGTGCACACAGGAGACCCTTGGCACACACAGTGTTTCCCCACGGAAAGCAGTGTGAGAACGAGCCCCTGCCAGGGAAGCACGGCCCTCTCCCACAGAAGCCCTCCATGCGACAGGCTGCCATGGACTCGGCTCCAGGCCTTTGTGGCTGGAGAGACGGCAGCTCCTCTGGAGGCTCTGGGTCCGTGTGCACTCCCCTTCGGGTAAACGAGGCTCCTGGGGTCATTCCCTGCCCAAGAATGGCAAGCAGCCTGCCTCCTTTCAATGAGACGCACGTGGGGTGTGAGAGGCTTGGCAGCAGAGAAGAAGCAAGAGGGGCAGCCAGAGAGGGGATTTGCATGCAGCTTGAAGGCCCCAGATCTCCTGCCTCCCAACCAGGGCATGCCGGCTCTGCCCCCCGGGCCCCATTCCCAGGTGGGCACCCAGCTTCAGGATCTGCCCTTTCCCAGCCATGAAACCACACCCAGGCCACACGCGGAGCCCTGCCAAGGGGGAACGTTGCTCCCCGCATGGGCTGGGTGGCACGACTGGCTTAGGGGAGAGAAGGCCCTAGGAGGCCTTCAGGGTGCTGCCCCAGCACAGCAGTGCTCAGGCAAAGGCACTCTGCTTTCTGTAGGCTGGATGCACACTGGAGTTGCTGCTTGAGGCAGAGAGAGCTCCGCAGGGCGAGCCAGGGCTGAAGGCAAAGCAGAGAGGTTTTGGGTGGAGCGATGGCACCATCTGCTGGCTGACCAGCATGGGAGGAGAGGCCTCACTCCAAAGGAGGTCCTGAGGACATTTGCAAGCAGGAGGCCCTCTGGCTGCACAAGCTCGAGAGTCCTGCTGAGGACTTGCCTCTGGCAGCAGAGTGGGTGCCAAGGGCCTGTGGGTGGGAAAGTGCTCGGAAGCCACAGGGGAGGCTTTGGGCCCCCAGTGCTCTCCGACGCAAAACGCTGCAGGCCCCGGCATCCACGAACTCCTCCAAGGCTTTGCAGTGGGAAAGCTGTCCATAGCAGAGGGCTCCCTGCCAGGTGCTGCAGGCCTTTGGGCATGGCTCAGCTGCAGCTTCCTTGCAGGCTGCTGGTCCAGGGGCGTGTGTCCCCTGGGCCAGAGTGCTGGAGGAGGAGCTCCTAGCAAGGGGAGAGCAAGCCCCTTGTTTCCTTGGCCTAGACTGGCCTGGGCACACAGAGGCCTGCCAGCAGTGAAGACAGGGCAGGCAGCAAGGGGGTGTGGCAGGCAGCGAAGAGGTGGCAGGAGTCCTGCTTGCAAGTGGGGTCATGCCTGTCTTGTGCTCAGGCCCCAGTGGCCACGTGCACACACAGCCTCCGGACCTGCAGCTTCCCAGCAGTGCAGGAGACACCCAGGCAACCCCCTGGGGCCTACTCGAATGAACTGTGCTCTGTCGAGGCCCTGCTGGCTGGCAGGGGCCTCGGCCAGCCCGGGCCCTCGGGAGGCCTGGCTGAGCCTGGGCTGGGGCCCGCCCTAGCAGTGCCCAGGCCAAGCCTGGGACTCTAGGCCAGGCTACAGGCTCATTCCAGCTTGAGCCTGGTGCACAGAGCCTTCAGCTCGGACTTGCAGGGGGACTGCTCAGCACAGTGGCTTTGGCCTGCCATCCACGTTCCTCACTCGGGCCCTTCTGCCTGTCAGAGCGCCGCTCCCTCGAAGTGTGTTCCTGAGGCAGTTGGACAGTTGGGGAAGTGGAGGCTCTCCCAGCACGGGAGGCCTGCCTAGAGCATGGCTCTGGGTCCAAAGAGGACTCCCTGCACCTCAGGCACTGGCGAGAGCTTTTGTGCACACAGGAGACCCTTGGCACACACAGTGTTTCCCCACGGAAAGCAGTGTGAGAACGAGCCCCTGCCAGGGAAGCACGGCCCTCTCCCACAGAAGCCCTCCATGCGACAGGCTGCCATGGACTCGGCTCCAGGCCTTTGTGGCTGGAGAGACGGCAGCTCCTCTGGAGGCTCTGGGTCCGTGTGCACTCCCCTTCGGGTAAACGAGGCTCCTGGGGTCATTCCCTGCCCAAGAATGGCAAGCAGCCTGCCTCCTTTCAATGAGACGCACGTGGGGTGTGAGAGGCTTGGCAGCAGAGAAGAAGCAAGAGGGGCAGCCAGAGAGGGGATTTGCATGCAGCTTGAAGGCCCCAGATCTCCTGCCTCCCAACCAGGGCATGCCGGCTCTGCCCCCCGGGCCCCATTCCCAGGTGGGCACCCAGCTTCAGGATCTGCCCTTTCCCAGCCATGAAACCACACCCAGGCCACACGCGGAGCCCTGCCAAGGGGGAACGTTGCTCCCCGCATGGGCTGGGTGGCACGACTGGCTTAGGGGAGAGAAGGCCCTAGGAGGCCTTCAGGGTGCTGCCCCAGCACAGCAGTGCTCAGGCAAAGGCACTCTGCTTTCTGTAGGCTGGATGCACACTGGAGTTGCTGCTTGAGGCAGAGAGAGCTCCGCAGGGCGAGCCAGGGCTGAAGGCAAAGCAGAGAGGTTTTGGGTGGAGCGATGGCACCATCTGCTGGCTGACCAGCATGGGAGGAGAGGCCTCACTCCAAAGGAGGTCCTGAGGACATTTGCAAGCAGGAGGCCCTCTGGCTGCACAAGCTCGAGAGTCCTGCTGAGGACTTGCCTCTGGCAGCAGAGTGGGTGCCAAGGGCCTGTGGGTGGGAAAGTGCTCGGAAGCCACAGGGGAGGCTTTGGGCCCCCAGTGCTCTCCGATGGAAAACGCTGCAGGCCCCGGCATCCACGAACTCCTCCAAGGCTTTGCAGTGGGAAAGCTGTCCATAGCAGAGGGCTCCCTGCCAGGTGCTGCAGGCCTTTGGGCATGGCTCAGCTGCAGCTTCCTTGCAGGCTGCTGGTCCAGGGGCGTGTGTCCCCTGGGCCAGAGTGCTGGAGGAGGAGCTCCTAGCAAGGGGAGAGCAAGCCCCTTGTTTCCTTGGCCTAGACTGGCCTGGGCACACAGAGGCCTGCAAGCAGTGAAGACAGGGCAGGCAGCAAGGGGGTGTGGCAGGCAGCGAAGAGGTGGCAGGAGTCCTGCTTGCAAGTGGGGTCATGCCTGTCTTGTGCTCAGGCCCCAGTGGCCACGTGCACACACAGCCTCCGGACCTGCAGCTTCCCAGCAGTGCAGGAGACACCCAGGCAACCCCCTGGGGCCTACTCGAATGAACTGTGCTCTGTCGAGGCCCTGCTGGCTGGCAGGGGCCTAGGCCAGCCCGGGCCCTCGGGAGGCCTGGCTGAGCCTGGGCTGGGGCCCGCCCTAGCAGTGCCCAGGCCAAGCCTGGGACTGGAGGCCAGGCTACAGGCTCATTCCAGCTTGAGCCTGGTGCACAGAGCCTTCAGCTCGGACTTGCAGGGGGACTGCTCAGCACAGTGGCTTTGGCCTGCCATCCACGTTCCTCACTCGGGCCCTTCTGCCTGTCAGAGCCCCGCTCCCTCGAAGTGTGTTCCTGAGGCAGTTGGACAGTTGGGGAAGTGGAGGCTCTCCCAGCACGGGAGGCCTGCCTAGAGCATGGCTCTGGGTCCAAAGAGGACTCCCTGCACCTCAGGCACTGGCGAGAGCTTTTGTGCACACAGGAGACCCTTGGCACACACAGTGTTTCCCCACGGAAAGCAGTGTGAGAACGAGCCCCTGCCAGGGAAGCACGGCCCTCTCCCACAGAAGCCCTCCATGCGACAGGCTGCCATGGACTCGGCTCCAGGCCTTTGTGGCTGGAGAGACGGCAGCTCCTCTGGAGGCTCTGGGTCCGTGTGCACTCCCCTTCGGGTAAACGAGGCTCCTGGGGTGATTCCCTGCCCAAGAATGGCAAGCAGCCTGCCTCCTTTCAATGAGACGCACGTGGGGTGTGAGAGGCTTGGCAGCAGAGAAGAAGCAAGAGGGGCAGCCAGAGAGGGGATTTGCATGCAGCTTGAAGGCCCCAGAGCTCCTGCCTCCCAACCAGGGCATGCCGGCTCTGCCCCCCGGGCCCCATTCCCAGGTGGGCACCCAGCTTCAGGATCTGCCCTTTCCCAGCCATGAAACCACACCCAGGCCACACGCGGAGCCCTGCCAAGGGGGAACGTTGCTCCCCGCATGGGCTGGGTGGCACGACTGGCTTAGGGGAGAGAAGGCCCTAGGAGGCCTTCAGGGTGCTGCCCCAGCACAGCAGTGCTCAGGCAAAGGCACTCTGCTTTCTGTAGGCTGGATGCACACTGGAATTGCTGCTTGAGGCCGAGAGAGCTCCGCAGGGCGAGCCAGGGCTGAAGGCAAAGCAGAGAGGTTTTGGGTGGAGCGATGGCACCATCTGCTGGCTGACCAGCATGGGAGGAGAGGCCTCACTCCAAAGGAGGTCCTGAGGACATTTGCAAGCAGGAGGCCCTCTGGCTGCACAAGCTCGAGAGTCCTGCTGAGGACTTGCCTCTGGCAGCAGAGTGGGTGCCAAGGGCCTGTGGGTGGGAAAGTGCTCGGAAGCCACAGGGGAGGCTTTGGGCCCCCAGTGCTCTCCGACGGAAAACGCTGCAGGCCCCGGCATCCACGAACTCCTCCAAGGCTTTGCAGTGGGAAAGCTGTCCATAGCAGAGGGCTCCCTGCCAGCTGCTGCAGGCCTTTGGGCATGGCTCAGCTGCAGCTTCCTTGCAGGCTGCTGGTCCAGGGGCGTGTGTCCCCTGGGCCAGAGTGCTGGAGGAGGAGCTCCTAGCAAGGGGAGAGCAAGCCCCTTGTTTCCTTGGCCTAGACTGGCCTGGGCACACAGAGGCCTGCCAGCAGTGAAGACAGGGCAGGCAGCAAGGGGGTGTGGCAGGCAGCGAAGAGGTGGCAGGAGTCCTGCTTGCAAGTGGGGTCATGCCTGTCTTGTGCTCAGGCCCCAGTGGCCACGTGCACACACAGCCTCCGGACCTGCAGCTTCCCAGCAGTGCAGGAGACACCCAGGCAACCCCCTGGGGCCTACTCGAATGAACTGTGCTCTGTCGAGGCCCTGCTGGCTGGCAGGGGCCTAGGCCAGCCCGGGCCCTCGGGAGGCCTGGCTGAGCCTGGGCTGGGGCCCGCCCTAGCAGTGCCCAGGCCAAGCCTGGGACTGGAGGCCAGGCTACAGGCTCATTCCAGCTTGAGCCTGGTGCACAGAGCCTTCAGCTCGGACTTGCAGGGGGACTGCTCAGCACAGTGGCTTTGGCCTGCCATCCACGTTCCTCACTCGGGCCCTTCTGCCTGTCAGAGCCCCGCTCCCTCGAAGTGTGTTCCTGAGGCAGTTGGACAGTTGGGGAAGTGGAGGCTCTCCCAGCACGGGAGGCCTGCCTAGAGCATGGCTCTGGGTCCAAAGAGGACTCCCTGCACCTCAGGCACTGGCGAGAGCTTTTGTGCACACAGGAGACCCTTGGCACACACAGTGTTTCCCCACGGAAAGCAGTGTGAGAACGAGCCCCTGCCAGGGAAGCACGGCCCTCTCCCACAGAAGCCCTCCATGCGACAGGCTGCCATGGACTCGGCTCCAGGCCTTTGTGGCTGGAGAGACGGCAGCTCCTCTGGAGGCTCTGGGTCCGTGTGCACTCCCCTTCGGGTAAACGAGGCTCCTGGGGTGATTCCCTGCCCAAGAATGGCAAGCAGCCTGCCTCCTTTCAATGAGACGCACGTGGGGTGTGAGAGGCTTGGCAGCAGAGAAGAAGCAAGAGGGGCAGCCAGAGAGGGGATTTGCATGCAGCTTGAAGGCCCCAGATCTCCTGCCTCCCAACCAGGGCATGCCGGCTCTGCCCCCCGGGCCCCATTCCCAGGTGGGCACCCAGCTTCAGGATCTGCCCTTTCCCAGCCATGAAACCACACCCAGGCCACACGCGGAGCCCTGCCAAGGGGGAACGTTGCTCCCCGCATGGGCTGGGTGGCACGACTGGCTTAGGGGAGAGAAGGCCCTAGGAGGCCTTCAGGGTGCTGCCCCAGCACAGCAGTGCTCAGGCAAAGGCACTCTGCTTTCTGTAGGCTGGATGCACACTGGAGTTGCTGCTTGAGGCAGAGAGAGCTCCGCAGGGCGAGCCAGGGCTGAAGGCAAAGCAGAGAGGTTTTGGGTGGAGCGATGGCACCATCTGCTGGCTGACCAGCATGGGAGGAGAGGCCTCACTCCAAAGGAGGTCCTGAGGACATTTGCAAGCAGGAGGCCCTCTGGCTGCACAAGCTCGAGAGTCCTGCTGAGGACTTGCCTCTGGCAGCAGAGTGGGTGCCAAGGGCCTGTGGGTGGGAAAGTGCTCGGAAGCCACAGGGGAGGCTTTGGGCCCCCAGTGCTCTCCGACGCAAAACGCTGCAGGCCCCGGCATCCACGAACTCCTCCAAGGCTTTGCAGTGGGAAAGCTGTCCATAGCAGAGGGCTCCCTGCCAGGTGCTGCAGGCCTTTGGGCATGGCTCAGCTGCAGCTTCCTTGCAGGCTGCTGGTCCAGGGGCGTGTGTCCCCTGGGCCAGAGTGCTGGAGGAGGAGCTCCTAGCAAGGGGAGAGCAAGCCCCTTGTTTCCTTGGCCTAGACTGGCCTGGGCACACAGAGGCCTGCAAGCAGTGAAGACAGGGCAGGCAGCAAGGGGGTGTGGCAGGCAGCGAAGAGGTGGCAGGAGTCCTGCTTGCAAGTGGGGTCATGCCTGTCTTGTGCTCAGGCCCCAGTGGCCACGTGCACACACAGCCTCCGGACCTGCAGCTTCCCAGCAGTGCAGGAGACACCCAGGCAACCCCCTGGGGCCTACTCGAATGAACTGTGCTCTGTCGAGGCCCTGCTGGCTGGCAGGGGCCTAGGCCAGCCCGGGCCCTCGGGAGGCCTGGCTGAGCCTGGGCTGGGGCCCGCCCTAGCAGTGCCCAGGCCAAGCCTGGGACTGGAGGCCAGGCTACAGGCTCATTCCAGCTTGAGCCTGGTGCACAGAGCCTTCAGCTCGGACTTGCAGGGGGACTGCTCAGCACAGTGGCTTTGGCCTGCCATCCACGTTCCTCACTCGGGCCCTTCTGCCTGTCAGAGCCCCGCTCCCTCGAAGTGTGTTCCTGAGGCAGTTGGACAGTTGGGGAAGTGGAGGCTCTCCCAGCACGGGAGGCCTGCCTAGAGCATGGCTCTGGGTCCAAAGAGGACTCCCTGCACCTCAGGCACTGGCGAGAGCTTTTGTGCACACAGGAGACCCTTGGCACACACAGTGTTTCCCCACGGAAAGCAGTGTGAGAACGAGCCCCTGCCAGGGAAGCACGGCCCTCTCCCACAGAAGCCCTCCATGCGACAGGCTGCCATGGACTCGGCTCCAGGCCTTTGTGGCTGGAGAGACGGCAGCTCCTCTGGAGGCTCTGGGTCCGTGTGCACTCCCCTTCGGGTAAACGAGGCTCCTGGGGTGATTCCCTGCCCAAGAATGGCAAGCAGCCTGCCTCCTTTCAATGAGACGCACGTGGGGTGTGAGAGGCTTGGCAGCAGAGAAGAAGCAAGAGGGGCAGCCAGAGAGGGGATTTGCATGCAGCTTGAAGGCCCCAGAGCTCCTGCCTCCCAACCAGGGCATGCCGGCTCTGCCCCCCGGGCCCCATTCCCAGGTGGGCACCCAGCTTCAGGATCTGCCCTTTCCCAGCCATGAAACCACACCCAGGCCACACGCGGAGCCCTGCCAAGGGGGAACGTTGCTCCCCGCATGGGCTGGGTGGCACGACTGGCTTAGGGGAGAGAAGGCCCTAGGAGGCCTTCAGGGTGCTGCCCCAGCACAGCAGTGCTCAGGCAAAGGCACTCTGCTTTCTGTAGGCTGGATGCACACTGGAATTGCTGCTTGAGGCCGAGAGAGCTCCGCAGGGCGAGCCAGGGCTGAAGGCAAAGCAGAGAGGTTTTGGGTGGAGCGATGGCACCATCTGCTGGCTGACCAGCATGGGAGGAGAGGCCTCACTCCAAAGGAGGTCCTGAGGACATTTGCAAGCAGGAGGCCCTCTGGCTGCACAAGCTCGAGAGTCCTGCTGAGGACTTGCCTCTGGCAGCAGAGTGGGTGCCAAGGGCCTGTGGGTGGGAAAGTGCTCGGAAGCCACAGGGGAGGCTTTGGGCCCCCAGTGCTCTCCGACGGAAAACGCTGCAGGCCCCGGCATCCACGAACTCCTCCAAGGCTTTGCAGTGGGAAAGCTGTCCATAGCAGAGGGCTCCCTGCCAGGTGCTGCAGGCCTTTGGGCATGGCTCAGCTGCAGCTTCCTTGCAGGCTGCTGGTCCAGGGGCGTGTGTCCCCTGGGCCAGAGTGCTGGAGGAGGAGCTCCTAGCAAGGGGAGAGCAAGCCCCTTGTTTCCTTGGCCTAGACTGGCCTGGGCACACAGAGGCCTGCCAGCAGTGAAGACAGGGCAGGCAGCAAGGGGGTGTGGCAGGCAGCGAAGAGGTGGCAGGAGTCCTGCTTGCAAGTGGGGTCATGCCTGTCTTGTGCTCAGGCCCCAGTGGCCACGTGCACACACAGCCTCCGGACCTGCAGCTTCCCAGCAGTGCAGGAGACACCCAGGCAACCCCCTGGGGCCTACTCGAATGAACTGTGCTCTGTCGAGGCCCTGCTGGCTGGCAGGGGCCTAGGCCAGCCCGGGCCCTCGGGAGGCCTGGCTGAGCCTGGGCTGGGGCCCGCCCTAGCAGTGCCCAGGCCAAGCCTGGGACTGGAGGCCAGGCTACAGGCTCATTCCAGCTTGAGCCTGGTGCACAGAGCCTTCAGCTCGGACTTGCAGGGGGACTGCTCAGCACAGTGGCTTTGGCCTGCCATCCACGTTCCTCACTCGGGCCCTTCTGCCTGTCAGAGCCCCGCTCCCTCGAAGTGTGTTCCTGAGGCAGTTGGACAGTTGGGGAAGTGGAGGCTCTCCCAGCACGGGAGGCCTGCCTAGAGCATGGCTCTGGGTCCAAAGAGGACTCCCTGCACCTCAGGCACTGGCGAGAGCTTTTGTGCACACAGGAGACCCTTGGCACACACAGTGTTTCCCCACGGAAAGCAGTGTGAGAACGAGCCCCTGCCAGGGAAGCACGGCCCTCTCCCACAGAAGCCCTCCATGCGACAGGCTGCCATGGACTCGGCTCCAGGCCTTTGTGGCTGGAGAGACGGCAGCTCCTCTGGAGGCTCTGGGTCCGTGTGCACTCCCCTTCGGGTAAACGAGGCTCCTGGGGTGATTCCCTGCCCAAGAATGGCAAGCAGCCTGCCTCCTTTCAATGAGACGCACGTGGGGTGTGAGAGGCTTGGCAGCAGAGAAGAAGCAAGAGGGGCAGCCAGAGAGGGGATTTGCATGCAGCTTGAAGGCCCCAGATCTCCTGCCTCCCAACCAGGGCATGCCGGCTCTGCCCCCCGGGCCCCATTCCCAGGTGGGCACCCAGCTTCAGGATCTGCCCTTTCCCAGCCATGAAACCACACCCAGGCCACACGCGGAGCCCTGCCAAGGGGGAACGTTGCTCCCCGCATGGGCTGGGTGGCACGACTGGCTTAGGGGAGAGAAGGCCCTAGGAGGCCTTCAGGGTGCTGCCCCAGCACAGCAGTGCTCAGGCAAAGGCACTCTGCTTTCTGTAGGCTGGATGCACACTGGAGTTGCTGCTTGAGGCAGAGAGAGCTCCGCAGGGCGAGCCAGGGCTGAAGGCAAAGCAGAGAGGTTTTGGGTGGAGCGATGGCACCATCTGCTGGCTGACCAGCATGGGAGGAGAGGCCTCACTCCAAAGGAGGTCCTGAGGACATTTGCAAGCAGGAGGCACTCTGGCTGCACAAGCTCGAGAGTCCTGCTGAGGACTTGCCTCTGGCAGCAGAGTGGGTGCCAAGGGCCTGTGGGTGGGAAAGTGCTCGGAAGCCACAGGGGAGGCTTTGGGCCCCCAGTGCTCTCCGACGCAAAACGCTGCAGGCCCCGGCATCCACGAACTCCTCCAAGGCTTTGCAGTGGGAAAGCTGTCCATAGCAGAGGGCTCCCTGCCAGCTGCTGCAGGCCTTTGGGCATGGCTCAGCTGCAGCTTCCTTGCAGGCTGCTGGTCCAGGGGCGTGTGTCCCCTGGGCCAGAGTGCTGGAGGAGGAGCTCCTAGCAAGGGGAGAGCAAGCCCCTTGTTTCCTTGGCCTAGACTGGCCTGGGCACACAGAGGCCTGCCAGCAGTGAAGACAGGGCAGGCAGCAAGGGGGTGTGGCAGGCAGCGAAGAGGTGGCAGGAGTCCTGCTTGCAAGTGGGGTCATGCCTGTCTTGTGCTCAGGCCCCAGTGGCCACGTGCACACACAGCCTCCGGACCTGCAGCTTCCCAGCAGTGCAGGAGACACCCAGGCAACCCCCTGGGGCCTACTCGAATGAACTGTGCTCTGTCGAGGCCCTGCTGGCTGGCAGGGGCCTAGGCCAGCCCGGGCCCTCGGGAGGCCTGGCTGAGCCTGGGCTGGGGCCCGCCCTAGCAGTGCCCAGGCCAAGCCTGGGACTGGAGGCCAGGCTCCAGGCTCATTCCAGCTTGAGCCTGGTGCACAGAGCCTTCAGCTCGGACTTGCAGGGGGACTGCTCAGCACAGTGGCTTTGGCCTGCCATCCACGTTCCTCACTCGGGCCCTTCTGCCTGTCAGAGCCCCACTCCCTCGAAGTGTGTTCCTGAGGCAGTTGGACAGTTGGGGAAGTGGAGGCTCTCCCAGCACGGGAGGCCTGCCTAGAGCATGGCTCTGGGTCCAAAGAGGACTCCCTGCACCTCAGGCACTGGCGAGAGCTTTTGTGCACACAGGAGACCCTTGGCACACACAGTGTTTCCCCACGGAAAGCAGTGTGAGAACGAGCCCCTGCCAGGGAAGCACGGCCCTCTCCCACAGAAGCCCTCCATGCGACAGGCTGCCATGGACTCGGCTCCAGGCCTTTGTGGCTGGAGAGACGGCAGCTCCTCTGGAGGCTCTGGGTCCGTGTGCACTCCCCTTCGGGTAAACGAGGCTCCTGGGGTCATTCCCTGCCCAAGAATGGCAAGCAGCCTCCTCCTTTCAATGAGACGCACGTGGGGTGTGAGAGGCTTGGCAGCAGAGAAGAAGCAAGAGGGGCAGCCAGAGAGGGGATTTGCATGCAGCTTGAAGGCCCCAGATCTCCTGCCTCCCAACCAGGGCCTGGCGGCTCTGCCCCCCGGGCCCCATTCCCAGGTGGGCACCCAGCTTCAGGATCTGCCCTTTCCCAGCCATGAAACCACACCCAGGCCACACGCAGAGCCCTGCCAAGGGGGAACGTTGCTCCCCGCATGGGCTGGGTGGCACGACTGGCTTAGGGGAGAGAAGGCCCTAGGAGGCCTTCAGGGTGCTGCCCCAGCACAGCAGTGCTCAGGCAAAGGCACTCTGCTTTCTGTAGGCTGGATGCACACTGGAGTTGCTGCTTGAGGCAGAGAGAGCTCCGCAGGGCGAGCCAGGGCTGAAGGCAAAGCAGAGAGGTTTTGGGTGGAGCGATGGCACCATCTGCTGGCTGACCAGCATGGGAGGAGAGGCCTCACTCCAAAGGAGGTCCTGAGGACATTTGCAAGCAGGAGGCCCTCTGGCTGCACAAGCTCGAGAGTCCTGCTGAGGACTTGCCTCTGGCAGCAGAGTGGGTGCCAAGGGCCTGTGGGTGGGAAAGTGCTCGGAAGCCACAGGGGAGGCTTTGGGCCCCCAGTGCTCTCCGACGGAAAACGCTGCAGGCCCCGGCATCCACGAACTCCTCCAAGGCTTTGCAGTGGGAAAGCTGTCCATAGCAGAGTGCTCCCTGCCAGCTGCTGCAGGCCTTTGGGCATGGCTCAGCTGCAGCTTCCTTGCAGGCTGCTGGTCCAGGGGCGTGTGTCCCCTGGGCCAGAGTGCTGGAGGAGGAGCTCCTAGCAAGGGGAGAGCAAGCCCCTTGTTTCCTTGGCCTAGACTGGCCTGGGCACACAGAGGCCTGCCAGCAGTGAAGACAGGGCAGGCAGCAAGGGGGTGTGGCAGGCAGCGAAGAGGTGGCAGGAGTCCTGCTTGCAAGTGGGGTCATGCCTGTCTTGTGCTCAGGCCCCAGTGGCCACGTGCACACACAGCCTCCGGACCTGCAGCTTCCCAGCAGTGCAGGAGACACCCAGGCAACCCCCTGGGGCCTACTCGAATGAACTGTGCTCTGTCGAGGCCCTGCTGGCTGGCAGGGGCCTAGGCCAGCCCGGGCCCTCGGGAGGCCTGGCTGAGCCTGGGCTGGGGCCCGCCCTAGCAGTGCCCAGGCCAAGCCTGGGACTGGAGGCCAGGCTCCAGGCTCATTCCAGCTTGAGCCTGGTGCACAGAGCCTTCAGCTCGGACTTGCAGGGGGACTGCTCAGCACAGTGGCTTTGGCCTGCCATCCACGTTCCTCACTCGGGCCCTTCTGCCTGTCAGAGCCCCACTCCCTCGAAGTGTGTTCCTGAGGCAGTTGGACAGTTGGGGAAGTGGAGGCTCTCCCAGCACGGGAGGCCTGCCTAGAGCATGGCTCTGGGTCCAAAGAGGACTCCCTGCACCTCAGGCACTGGCGAGAGCTTTTGTGCACACAGGAGACCCTTGGCACACACAGTGTTTCCCCACGGAAAGCAGTGTGAGAACGAGCCCCTGCCAGGGAAGCACGGCCCTCTCCCACAGAAGCCCTCCATGCGACAGGCTGCCATGGACTCGGCTCCAGGCCTTTGTGGCTGGAGAGACGGCAGCTCCTCTGGAGGCTCTGGGTCCGTGTGCACTCCCCTTCGGGTAAACGAGGCTCCTGGGGTCATTCCCTGCCCAAGAATGGCAAGCAGCCTGCCTCCTTTCAATGAGACGCACGTGGGGTGTGAGAGGCTTGGCAGCAGAGAAGAAGCAAGAGGGGCAGCCAGAGAGGGGATTTGCATGCAGCTTGAAGGCCCCAGATCTCCTGCCTCCCAACCAGGGCATGCCGGCTCTGCCCCCCGGGCCCCATTCCCAGGTGGGCACCCAGCTTCAGGATCTGCCCTTTCCCAGCCATGAAACCACACCCAGGCCACACGCGGAGCCCTGCCAAGGGGGAACGTTGCTCCCCGCATGGGCTGGGTGGCACGACTGGCTTAGGGGAGAGAAGGCCCTAGGAGGCCTTCAGGGTGCTGCCCCAGCACAGCAGTGCTCAGGCAAAGGCACTCTACTTTCTGTAGGCTGGATGCACACTGGAGTTGCTGCTTGAGGCAGAGAGAGCTCCGCAGGGCGAGCCAGGGCTGAAGGCAAAGCAGAGAGGTTTTGGGTGGAGCGATGGCACCATCTGCTGGCTGACCAGCATGGGAGGAGAGGCCTCACTCCAAAGGAGGTCCTGAGGACATTTGCAAGCAGGAGGCCCTCTGGCTGCACAAGCTCGAGAGTCCTGCTGAGGACTTGCCTCTGGCAGCAGAGTGGGTGCCAAGGGCCTGTGGGTGGGAAAGTGCTCGGAAGCCACAGGGGAGGCTTTGGGCCCCCAGTGCTCTCCGACGCAAAACGCTGCAGGCCCCGGCATCCACGAACTCCTCCAAGGCTTTGCAGTGGGAAAGCTGTCCATAGCAGAGGGCTCCCTGCCAGGTGCTGCAGGCCTTTGGGCATGGCTCAGCTGCAGCTTCCTTGCAGGCTGCTGGTCCAGGGGCGTGTGTCCCCTGGGCCAGAGTGCTGGAGGAGGAGCTCCTAGCAAGGGGAGAGCAAGCCCCTTGTTTCCTTGGCCTAGACTGGCCTGGGCACACAGAGGCCTGCCAGCAGTGAAGACAGGGCAGGCAGCAAGGGGGTGTGGCAGGCAGCGAAGAGGTGGCAGGAGTCCTGCTTGCAAGTGGGGTCACGCCTGTCTTGTGCTCAGGCCCCAGTGGCCACGTGCACACACAGCCTCCGGACCTGCAGCTTCCCAGCAGTGCAGGAGACACCCAGGCAACCCCCTGGGGCCTACTCGAATGAACTGTGCTCTGTCGAGGCCCTGCTGGCTGGCAGGGGCCTAGGCCAGCCCGGGTCCTCGGGAGGCCTGGCTGAGCCTGGGCTGGGGCCCGCCCTAGCAGTGCCCCGGCCAAGCCTGGGACTGGAGGCCAGGCTACAGGCTCATTCCAGCTTGAGCCTGGTGCACAGAGCCTTCAGCTCGGACTTGCAGGGGGACTGCTCAGCACAGTGGCTTTGGCCTGCCATCCACGTTCCTCACTCGGGCCCTTCTGCCTGTCAGAGCCCCACTCCCTCGAAGTGTGTTCCTGAGGCAGTTGGACAGTTGGGGAAGTGGAGGCTCTCCCAGCACGGGAGGCCTGCCTAGAGCATGGCTCTGGGTCCAAAGAGGACTCCCTGCACCTCAGGCACTGGCGAGAGCTTTTGTGCACACAGGAGACCCTTGGCACACACAGTGTTTCCCCACGGAAAGCAGTGTGAGAACGAGCCCCTGCCAGGGAAGCACGGCCCTCTCCCACAGAAGCCCTCCATGCGACAGGCTGCCATGGACTCGGCTCCAGGCCTTTGTGGCTGGAGAGACGGCAGCTCCTCTGGAGGCTCTGGGTCCGTGTGCACTCCCCTTCGGGTAAACGAGGCTCCTGGGGTCATTCCCTGCCCAAGAATGGCAAGCAGCCTGCCTCCTTTCAATGAGACGCACGTGGGGTGTGAGAGGCTTGGCAGCAGAGAAGAAGCAAGAGGGGCAGCCAGAGAGGGGATTTGCATGCAGCTTGAAGGCCCCAGATCTCCTGCCTCCCAACCAGGGCATGCCGGCTCTGCCCCCCCGGGCCCCATTCCCAGGTGGGCACCCAGCTTCAGGATCTGCCCTTTCCCAGCCATGAAACCACACCCAGGCCACACGCGGAGCCCTGCCAAGGGGGACGTTGCTCCCCGCATGGGCTGGGTGGCACGACTGGCTTAGGGGAGAGAAGGCCCTAGGAGGCCTTCAGGTGCTGCCCCAGCACAGCAGTGCTCAGGCAAAGGCACTCTGCTTTCTGTAGGCTGGATGCACACTGGAGTTGCTGCTTGAGGCAGAGAGAGCTCCGCAGGGCGAGCCAGGGCTGAAGGCAAAGCAGAGAGGTTTTGGGTGGAGCGATGGCACCATCTGGGGCTGACCAGCATGGGAGGAGAGGCCTCACTCCAAAGGAGGTCCTGAGGACATTTGCAAGCAGGAGGCCCTCTGGCTGCACAAGCTCGAGAGTCCTGCTGAGGACTTGCCTCTGGCAGCAGAGTGGGTGCCAAGGGCCTGTGGGTGGGAAAGTGCTCGGAAGCCACAGGGGAGGCTTTGGGCCCCCAGTGCTCTCCGACGCAAAACGCTGCAGGCCCCGGCATCCACGAACTCCTCCAAGGCTTTGCAGTGGGAAAGCTGTCCATAGCAGAGGGCTCCCTGCCAGCTGCTGCAGGCCTTTGGGCATGGCTCAGCTGCAGCTTCCTTGCAGGCTGCTGGTCCAGGGGCGTGTGTCCCCTGGGCCAGAGTGCTGGAGGAGGAGCTCCTAGCAAGGGGAGAGCAAGCCCCTTGTTTCCTTGGCCTAGACTGGCCTGGGCACACAGAGGCCTGCCAGCAGTGAAGACAGGGCAGGCAGCAAGGGGGTGTGGCAGGCAGCGAAGAGGTGGCAGGAGTCCTGCTTGCAAGTGGGGTCATGCCTGTCTTGTGCTCAGGCCCCAGTGGCCACGTGCACACACAGCCTCCGGACCTGCAGCTTCCCAGCAGTGCAGGAGACACCCAGGCAACCCCCTGGGGCCTACTCGAATGAACTGTGCTCTGTCGAGGCCCTGCTGGCTGGCAGGGGCCTAGCCAGCCCGGGCCCCTCGGGAGGCCTGGCTGAGCCTGGGCTGGGGCCCGCCCTAGCAGTGCCCAGGCCAAGCCTGGGACTGGAGGCCAGGCTCCAGGCTCATTCCAGCTTGAGCCTGGTGCACAGAGCCTTCAGCTCGGACTTGCAGGGGGACTGCTCAGCACAGTGGCTTTGGCCTGCCATCCACGTTCCTCACTCGGGCCCTTCTGCCTGTCAGAGCCCCACTCCCTCGAAGTGTGTTCCTGAGGCAGTTGGACAGTTGGGGAAGTGGAGGCTCTCCCAGCACGGGAGGCCTGCCTAGAGCATGGCTCTGGGTCCAAAGAGGACTCCCTGCACCTCAGGCACTGGCGAGAGCTTTTGTGCACACAGGAGACCCTTGGCACACACAGTGTTTCCCCACGGAAAGCAGTGTGAGAACGAGCCCCTGCAGGGAAGCACGGCCCTCTCCCACAGAAGCCCTCCATGCGACAGGCTGCCATGGACTCGGCTCCAGGCCTTTGTGCTGGAGAGACGGCAGCTCCTCTGGAGGCTCTGGGTCCGTGTGCACTCCCCTTCGGGTAAACGAGGCTCCTGGGGTGATTCCCTGCCCAAGAATGGCAAGCAGCCTGCCTCCTTTCAATGAGACGCACGTGGGGTGTGAGAGGCTTGCAGCAGAGAAGAAGCAAGAGGGGCAGCCAGAGAGGGGATTTGCATGCAGCTTGAAGGCCCCAGATCTCCTGCCTCCCAACCAGGGCATGCCGGCTCTGCCCCCGGGCCCCATTCCCAGGTGGGCACCCAGCTTCAGGATCTGCCTTTCCCAGCCATGAAACCACACCCAGGCCACACGCGGAGCCCTGCCAAGGGGGAACGTTGCTCCCCGCATGGGCTGGGTGGCACGACTGGCTTAGGGGAGAGAAGGCCCTAGGAGGCCTTCAGGGTGCTGCCCCAGCACAGCAGTGCTCAGGCAAAGGGCACTCTGCTTTCTGTAGGCTGGATGCACACTGGAGTTGCTGCTTGAGGCAGAGAGAGCTCCGCAGGGCGAGCCAGGGCTGAAGGCAAAGCAGAGAGGTTTTGGGTGGAGCGATGGCACCATCTGCTGGCTGACCAGCATGGGAGGAGAGGCCTCACTCCAAAGGAGGTCCTGAGGACATTTTGCAAGCAGGAGGCCCTCTGGCTGCACAAGCTCGAGAGTCCTGCTGAGGACTTGCCTCTGGCAGCAGAGTGGGTGCCAAGGGCCTGTGGGTGGGAAAGTGCTCGGAAGCCACAGGGGAGGCTTTGGGCCCCCAGTGCTCTCCGACGGAAAACGCTGCAGGCCCCGGCATCCACGAACTCCTCCAAGGCTTTGCAGTGGGAAAGCTGTCCATAGCAGAGGGCTCCCTGCCAGCTGCTGCAGGCCTTTGGGCATGGCTCAGCTGCAGCTTCCTTGCAGGCTGCTGGTCCAGGGGCGTGTGTCCCCTGGGCCAGAGTGCTGGAGGAGGAGCTCCTAGCAAGGGGAGAGCAAGCCCCTTGTTTCCTTGGCCTAGACTGGCCTGGGCACACAGAGGCCTGCCAGCAGTGAAGACAGGGCAGGCAGCAAGGGGGTGTGGCAGGCAGCGAAGAGGTGGCAGGAGTCCTGCTTGCAAGTGGGGTCACGCCTGTCTTGTGCTCAGGCCCCAGTGGCCACGTGCACACACAGCCTCCGGACCTGCAGCTTCCCAGCAGTGCAGGAGACACCCAGGCAACCCCCTGGGGCCTACTCGAATGAACTGTGCTCTGTCGAGGCCCTGCTGGCTGGCAGGGGCCTAGGCCAGCCCGGGCCCTCGGGAGGCCTGGCTGAGCCTGGGCTGGGGCCCGCCCTAGCAGTGCCCAGGCCAAGCCTGGGACTGGAGGCCAGGCTCCAGGCTCATTCCAGCTTGAGCCTGGTGCACAGAGCCTTCAGCTCGGACTTGCAGGGGGACTGCTCAGCACAGTGGCTTTGGCCTGCCATCCACGTTCCTCACTCGGGCCCTTCTGCCTGTCAGAGCCCCACTCCCTCGAAGTGTGTTCCTGAGGCAGTTGGACAGTTGGGGAAGTGGAGGCTCTCCCAGCATGGGAGGCCTGCCTAGAGCATGGCTCTGGGTCCAAAGAGGACTCCCTGCACCTCAGGCACTGGCGAGAGCTTTTGTGCACACAGGAGACCCTTGGCACACACAGTGTTTCCCCACGGAAAGCAGTGTGAGAACGAGCCCCTGCCAGGGAAGCACGGCCCTCTCCCACAGAAGCCCTCCATGCGACAGGCTGCCATGGACTCGGCTCCAGGCCTTTGTGGCTGGAGAGACGGCAGCTCCTCTGGAGGCTCTGGGTCCGTGTGCACTCCCCTTCGGGTAAACGAGGCTCCTGGGGTCATTCCCTGCCCAAGAATGGCAAGCAGCCTGCCTCCTTTCAATGAGACGCACGTGGGGTGTGAGAGGCTTGGCAGCAGAGAAGAAGCAAGAGGGGCAGCCAGAGAGGGGATTTGCATGCAGCTTGAAGGCCCCAGATCTCCTGCCTCCCAACCAGGGCATGCCGGCTCTGCCCCCCCGGGCCCCATTCCCAGGTGGGCACCCAGCTTCAGGATCTGCCCTTTCCCAGCCATGAAACCACACCCAGGCCACACGCGGAGCCCTGCCAAGGGGGAACGTTGCTCCCCGCATGGGCTGGGTGGCACGACTGGCTTAGGGGAGAGAAGGCCCTAGGAGGCCTTCAGGGTGCTGCCCCAGCACAGCAGTGCTCAGGCAAAGGCACTCTGCTTTCTGTAGGCTGGATGCACACTGGAGTTGCTGCTTGAGGCAGAGAGAGCTCGCAGGGCGAGCCAGGGCTGAAGGCAAAGCAGAGAGGTTTTGGGTGGAGCGATGGCACCATCTGCTGGCTGACCAGCATGGGAGGAGAGGCCTCACTCCAAAGGAGGTCCTGAGGACATTTGCAAGCAGGAGGCCCTCTGGCTGCACAAGCTCGAGAGTCCTGCTGAGGACTTGCCTCTGGCAGCAGAGTGGGTGCCAAGGGCCTGTGGGTGGGGAAAGTGCTCGAAGCCACAGGGGAGGCTTTGGGCCCCCAGTGCTCTCCGACGCAAAACGCTGCAGGCCCCGGCATCCACGAACTCCTCCAAGGCTTTGCAGTGGGAAAGCTGTCCATAGCAGAGGGCTCCCTGCCAGCTGCTGCAGGCCTTTGGGCATGGCTCAGCTGCAGCTTCCTTGCAGGCTGCTGGTCCAGGGGCGTGTGTCCCTGGGCCAGAGTGCTGGAGGAGGAGCTCCTAGCAAGGGGAGAGCAAGCCCCTTGTTTCCTTGGCCTAGACTGGCCTGGGCACACAGAGGCCTGCCAGCAGTGAAGACAGGGCAGGCAGCAAGGGGGTGTGGCAGGCAGCGAAGAGGTGGCAGGAGTCCTGCTTGCAAGTGGGGTCATGCCTGTCTTGTGCTCAGGCCCCAGTGGCCACGTGCACACACAGCCTCCGGACCTGCAGCTTCCCAGCAGTGCAGGAGACACCCAGGCAACCCCCTGGGGCCTACTCGAATGAACTGTGCTCTGTCGAGGCCCTGCTGGCTGGCAGGGGCCTAGGCCAGCCCGGGCCCTCGGGAGCCTGGCTGAGCCTGGGCTGGGGCCCGCCCTAGCAGTGCCCAGGCCAAGCCTGGGACTGGAGGCCAGGCTCCAGGCTCATTCCAGCTTGAGCCTGGTGCCAGAGCCTTCAGCTCGGACTTGCAGGGGGACTGCTCAGCACAGTGGCTTTGGCCTGCCATCCACGTTCCTCACTCGGGCCCTTCTGCCTGTCAGAGCCCCACTCCCTCGAAGTGTGTTCCTGAGGCAGTTGGACAGTTGGGGAAGTGGAGGCTCTCCCAGCACGGAGGCCTGCCTAGAGCATGGCTCTGGGTCCAAAGAGGACTCCCTGCACCTCAGGCACTGGCGAGAGCTTTTGTGCACACAGGAGACCCTTGGCACACACAGTGTTTCCCCACGGAAAGCAGTGTGAGAACGAGCCCCTGCCAGGGAAGCACGGCCCTCTCCCACAGAAGCCCTCCATGCGACAGGCTGCCATGGACTCGGCTCCAGGCCTTTGTGGCTGGAGAGACGGCAGCTCCTCTGGAGGCTCTGGGGTCGTGTGCACTCCCCTTCGGGTAAACGAGGCTCCTGGGGTGATTCCCTGCCCAAGAATGGCAAGCAGCCTGCCTCCTTTCAATGAGACGCACGTGGGGTGGTGAGAGGCTTGGCAGCAGAGAAGAAGCAAGAGGGGCAGCCAGAGAGGGGATTTGCATTGCAGCTTGAAGGCCCCAGATCTCCTGCCTCCCAACCAGGGCATGCCGGCTCTGCCCCCCGGGCCCCATTCCCAGGTGGGCACCCAGCTTCAGGATCTGCCCTTTCCAGCCATGAAACCACACCCAGGCCACACGCGGAGCCCTGCCAAGGGGGAACGGTTGCTCCCCGCATGGGCTGGGTGGCACGACTGGCTTAGGGGAGAGAAGGCCCTAGGAGGCCTTCAGGGTGCTGCCCCAGCACAGCAGTGCTCAGGCAAAGGCACTCTGCTTTCTGTAGGCTGGATGCACACTGGAGTTGCTGCTTGAGGCAGAGAGAGCTCCGCAGGGCGAGCCAGGGCTGAAGGCAAAGCAGAGAGGTTTTGGGTGGAGCGATGGCACCATCTGCTGGCTGACCAGCATGGGAGGAGAGGCCTCACTCCAAAGGAGGTCCTGAGGACATTTGCAAGCAGGAGGCCCTCTGGCTGCACAAGCTCGAGAGTCCTGCTGAGGACTTGCCTCTGGCAGCAGAGTGGGTGCCAAGGGCCTGTGGGTGGGAAAGTGCTCGGAAGCCACAGGGGAGGCTTTGGGCCCCCAGTGCTCTCCGACGGAAAACGCTGCAGGCCCCGGGCATCCACGAACTCCTCCAAGGCTTTGCAGTGGGAAAGCTGTCCATAGCAGAGGGCTCCCTGCCAGCTGCTGCAGGCCTTTGGGCATGGCTCAGCTGCAGCTTCCTTGCAGGCTGCTGGTCCAGGGCGTGTGTCCCCTGGGCCAGAGTGCTGGAGGAGGAGCTCCTAGCAAGGGGAGAGCAAGCCCCTTGTTTCCTTGGCCTAGACTGGCCTGGGCACACAGAGGCCTGCCAGCAGTGAAGACAGGGCAGGCAGCAAGGGGGTGTGGCAGGCAGCGAAGAGGTGGCAGGAGTCCTGCTTGCAAGTGGGGTCACGCCTGTCTTGTGCTCAGGCCCCAGTGGCCACGTGCACACACAGCCTCCGGACCTGCAGCTTCCCAGCAGTGCAGGAGACACCCAGGCAACCCCCTGGGGCCTACTCGAATGAACTGTGCTCTGTCGAGGCCCTGCTGGCTGGCAGGGGCCTAGGCCAGCCCGGGCCCTCGGGAGGCCTGGCTGAGCCTGGGCTGGGGCCCCGCCCTAGCAGTGCCCAGGCCAAGCCTGGGACTGGAGGCCAGGCTCCAGGCTCATTCCAGCTTGAGCCTGGTGCACAGAGCCTTCAGCTCGGACTTGCAGGGGGACTGCTCAGCACAGTGGCTTTGGCCTGCCATCCACGTTCCTCACTCGGGCCCTTCTGCCTGTCAGAGCCCCACTCCCTCGAGTGTGTTCCTGAGGCAGTTGGACAGTTGGGGAAGTGGAGGCTCTCCCAGCACGGGAGGCCTGCCTAGAGCATGGCTCTGGGTCCAAAGAGGACTCCCTGCACCTCAGGCACTGGCGAGAGCTTTTGTGCACACAGGAGACCCTTGGCACACACAGTGTTTCCCCACGGAAAGCAGTGTGAGAACGAGCCCCTGCCAGGGAAGCACGGCCCTCTCCCACAGAAGCCCTCCATGCGACAGGCTGCCATGGACTCGGCTCCAGGCCTTTGTGGCTGGAGAGACGGCAGCTCCTCTGGAGGCTCTGGGTCCGTGTGCACTCCCCTTCGGGTAAACGAGGCTCCTGGGGTGATTCCCTGCCCAAGAATGGCAAGCAGCCTGCCTCCTTTCAATGAGACGCACGTGGGGTGTGAGAGGCTTGGCAGCAGAGAAGAAGCAAGAGGGCAGCCAGAGAGGGGATTTGCATGCAGCTTGAAGGCCCCAGATCTCCTGCCTCCCAACCAGGGCATGCCGGCTCTGCCCCCCGGGCCCCATTCCCAGGTGGGCACCCAGCTTCAGGATCTGCCCTTTCCCAGCCATGAAACCACACCCAGGCCACACGCGGAGCCCTGCCAAGGGGGAACGTTGCTCCCCGCATGGGCTGGGTGGCACGACTGGCTTAGGGGAGAGAAGGCCCTAGGAGGCCTTCAGGGTGCTGCCCCAGCACAGCAGTGCTCAGGCAAAGGCACTCTGCTTTCTGTAGGCTGGATGCACACTGGAGTTGCTGCTTGAGGCAGAGAGAGCTCCGCAGGGCGAGCCAGGGCTGAAGGCAAAGCAGAGAGGTTTTGGGTGGAGCGATGGCACCATCTGCTGGCTGACCAGCATGGGAGGAGAGGCCTCACTCCAAAGGAGGTCCTGAGGACATTTGCAAGCAGGAGGCCCTCTGGCTGCACAAGCTCGAGAGTCCTGCTGAGGACTTGCCTCTGGCAGCAGAGTGGGTGCCAAGGGCCTGTGGGTGGGAAAGTGCTCGGAAGCACAGGGGAGGCTTTGGGCCCCCAGTGCTCTCCGACGGAAAACGCTGCAGGCCCCGGCATCCACGAACTCCTCCAAGGCTTTGCAGTGGGAAAGCTGTCCATAGCAGAGGGCTCCCTGCCCGGTGCTGCAGGCCTTTGGGCATGGCTCAGCTGCAGCTTCCTTGCAGGCTGCTGGTCCAGGGGCGTGTGTCCCCTGGGCCAGAGTGCTGGAGGAGGAGCTCCTAGCAAGGGGAGAGCAAGCCCCTTGTTTCCTTGGCCTAGACTGGCCTGGGCACACAGAGGCCTGCCAGCAGTGAAGACAGGGCAGGCAGCAAGGGGGTGTGGCAGGCAGCGAAGAGGTGGCAGGAGTCCTGCTTGCAAGTGGGGTCATGCCTGTCTTGTGCTCAGGCCCCAGTGGCCACGTGCACACACAGCCTCCGGACCTGCAGCTTCCCAGCAGTGCAGGAGACACCCAGGCAACCCCTGGGGCCTACTCGAATGAACTGTGCTCTGTCGAGGCCCTGCTGGCTGGCAGGGGCCTAGGCCAGCCCTGGGCCCTCGGGAGGCCTGGCTGAGCCTGGGCTGGGGCCCGCCCTAGCAGTGCCCAGGCCAAGCCTGGGACTGGAGGCCAGGCTCCAGGCTCATTCCAGCTTGAGCCTGGTGCACAGAGCCTTCAGCTCGGACTTGCAGGGGGACTGCTCAGCACAGTGGCTTTGGCCTGCCATCCACGTTCCTCACTCGGGCCCTTCTGCCTGTCAGAGCCCACTCCCTCGAAGTGTGTTCCTGAGGCAGTTGACAGTTGGGGAAGTGGAGGCTCTCCCAGCACGGGAGGCCTGCCTAGAGCATGGCTCTGGGTCCAAAGAGGACTCCCTGCACCTCAGGCACTGGCGACAGCTTTTGTGCACACAGGAGACCCTTGGCACACACAGTGTTTCCCCACGGAAAGCAGTGTGAGAACGAGCCCCTGCCAGGGAAGCACGGCCCTCTCCCACAGAAGCCCTCCATGCGACAGGCCTGCCATGGACTCGGCTCCAGGCCTTTGTCTGGCTGGAGAGACGGCAGCTCCTCTGGAGGCTCTGGGTCCGTGTGCACTCCCCTTCGGGTAAACGAGGCTCCTGGGGTGATTCCCTGCCCAAGATGGCAAGCAGCCTGCCTCCTTTCAATGAGACGCACGTGGGGTGTGAGAGCTTGGCAGCAGAGAAGAAGCAAGAGGGGCAGCCAGAGAGGGGATTTGCATGCAGCTTGAAGGCCCCAGATCTCCTGCCTCCCAACCAGGGCATGCCGGCTCTGCCCCCCGGGCCCCCATTCCCAGGTGGGCACCCAGCTTCAGGATCTGCCCTTTCCCAGCCATGAAACCACACCCAGGCCACACGCGGAGCCCTGCCAAGGGGGAACGTTGCTCCCCGCATGGGCTGGGTGGCACGACTGGCTTAGGGGAGAGAAGGCCCTAGGAGGCCTTCAGGGTGCTGCCCCAGCACAGCAGTGCTCAGGCAAAGGCACTCTGCTTTCTGTAGGCTGGATGCACACTGGAGTTGCT
Source organism: Hippopotamus amphibius kiboko (assembly GCF_030028045.1). Classification (NCBI taxonomy): domain Eukaryota; kingdom Metazoa; phylum Chordata; class Mammalia; order Artiodactyla; family Hippopotamidae; genus Hippopotamus; species Hippopotamus amphibius. The sequence goes on along the minus strand of NW_026648513.1, from coordinate 3,166 downwards.
GCTTGAGCAGAGAGAGCTCCGCAGGGCGAGCCAGGGCTGAAGGCAAGCAGAGAGGTTTTGGGTGGAGCGATGGCACCATCTGCTGGCTGACCAGCATGGGAGGAGAGGCCTCACTCCAAAGGAGGTCCTGAGGACATTTGCAAGCAGGAGGCACTCTGGCTGCACAAGCTCGAGAGTCCTGCTGAGGACTTGCCTCTGGCAGCAGAGTGGGTGCCAAGGGCCTGTGGGTGGGAAAGTGCTCGGAAGCCACAGGGGAGGCTTTGGGCCCCCAGTGCTCTCCGACGGAAAACGCTGCAGGCCCCGGCATCCACGAACTCCTCCAAGGCTTTGCAGTGGGAAAGCTGTCCATAGCAGAGGGCTCCCTGCCAGCTGCTGCAGGCCTTTGGGCATGGCTCAGCTGCAGCTTCCTTGCAGGCTGCTGGTCCAGGGGCGTGTGTCCCCTGGGCCAGAGTGCTGGAGGAGGAGCTCCTAGCAAGGGGAGAGCAAGCCCCTTGTTTCCTTGGCCTAGACTGGCCTGGGCACACAGAGCCTGCCAGCAGTGAAGACAGGCAGGCAGCAAGGGGGTGTGGCAGGCAGCGAAGAGGTGGCAGGAGTCCTGCTTGCAAGTGGGGTCATGCCTGTCTTGTGCTCAGGCCCCAGTGGCCACGTGCACACACAGCCTCCGGACCTGCAGCTTCCCAGCAGTGCAGGAGACACCCAGGCAACCCCTGGGGCCTACTCGAATGAACTGTGCTCTGTCGAGGCCCTGCTGGCTGGCAGGGCCTAGGCCAGCCCGGGCCCTCGGGAGGCCTGGCTGAGCCTGGGCTGGGGCCCGCCCTAGCAGTGCCCAGGCCAAGCCTGGGACTGGAGGCCAGGCTCCAGGCTCATTCCAGCTTGAGCCTGGTGCACAGAGCCTTCAGCTCGGACTTGCAGGGGGACTGCTCAGCACAGTGGCTTTGGCCTGCCATCCACGTTCCTCACTCGGGCCCTTCTGCCTGTCAGAGCCCCACTCCCTCGAAGTGTGTTCCTGAGGCAGTTGGACAGTTGGGGAAGTGGAGGCTCTCCCAGCACGGAGGCCCGCCTAGAGCATGGCTCTGGGTCCAAAGAGGACTCCCTGCACCTCAGGCACTGGCGAGAGCTTTTTGTGCACACAGGAGACCCTTGGCACACACAGTGTTTCCCCACGGAAAGCAGTGTGAGAACGAGCCCCTGCCAGGGAAGGCACGGCCCTCTCCCACAGAAGCCCTCCATGCGACAGGCTGCCATGGACTCGGCTCCAGGCCTTTGTGGCTGGAGAGACGGCAGCTCCTCTGGAGGCTCTGGGTCCGTGTGCACTCCCCTTCGGGTAAACGAGGCTCCTGGGTGATTCCCTGCCCAAGAATGGCAAGCAGCCTGCCTCCTTTCAATGAGACGCACGTGGGGTGTGAGAGGCTTGGCAGCAGAGAAGAAGCAAGAGGGGCAGCCAGAGAGGGGATTTGCATGCAGCTTGAAGGCCCCAGATCTCCTGCCTCCCAACCAGGGCATGCCGGCTCTGCCCCCCGGGCCCCATTCCCAGGTGGGCACCCAGCTTCAGGATCTGCCCTTTCCCAGCCATGAAACCACACCCAGGCCACACGCGGAGCCCTGCCAAGGGGGAACGTTGCTCCCCGCATGGGCTGGGTGGCACGACTGGCTTAGGGGAGAGAAGGCCCTAGGAGGCCTTCAGGGTGCTGCCCCAGCACAGCAGTGCTCAGGCAAAGGCACTCTGCTTTCTGTAGGCTGGATGCACACTGGAGTTGCTGCTTGAGGCAGAGAGAGCTCCGCAGGGCGAGCCAGGGCTGAAGGCAAAGCAGAGAGGTTTTGGGTGGAGCGATGGCACCATCTGCTGGCTGACCAGCATGGGAGGAGAGGCCTCACTCCAAAGGAGGTCCTGAGGACATTTGCAAGCAGGAGGCACTCTGGCTGCACAAGCTCGAGAGTCCTGCTGAGGACTTGCCTCTGGCAGCAGAGTGGGTGCCAAGGCCTGTGGGTGGGAAAGTGCTCGGAAGCCACAGGGGAGGCTTTGGGCCCCCAGTGCTCTCCGACGGAAAACGCTGCAGGCCCCGGCATCCACGAACTCCTCCAAGGCTTTGCAGTGGGAAAGCTGTCCATAGCAGAGGGCTCCCTGCCAGGTGCTGCAGGCCTTTGGGCATGGCTCAGCTGCAGCTTCCTTGCAGGCTGCTGGTCCAGGGGCGTGTGTCCCCTGGGCCAGAGTGCTGGAGGAGGAGCTCCTAGCAAGGGGAGAGCAAGCCCCTTGTTTCCTTGGCCTAGACTGGCCTGGGCACACAGAGGCCTGCCAGCAGTGAAGACAGGGCAGGCAGCAAGGGGGTGTGGCAGGCAGCGAAGAGGTGGCAGGAGTCCTGCTTGCAAGTGGGGTCATGCCTGTCTTGTGCTCAGCCCCAGTGGCCACGTGCACACACAGCCTCCGGACCTGCAGCTTCCCAGCAGTGCAGGAGACACCCAGGCAACCCCCTGGGGCCTACTCGAATGAACTGTGCTCTGTCGAGGCCCTGCTGGCTGGCAGGGGCCTAGGCCAGCCCGGGCCCTCGGGAGGCCTGGCTGAGCCTGGGCTGGGGCCCGCCCTAGCAGTGCCCAGGCCAAGCCTGGGACTGGAGGCCAGGCTCCAGGCTCATTCCAGCTTGAGCCTGGTGCACAGAGCCTTCAGCTCGGACTTGCAGGGGGACTGCTCAGCACAGTGGCTTTGGCCTGCCATCCACGTTCCTCACTCGGGCCCTTCTGCCTGTCAGAGCCCCACTCCTCGAAGTGTGTTCCTGAGGCAGTTGGACAGTTGGGGAAGTGGAGGCTCTCCCAGCACGGGAGGCCCGCCTAGAGCATGGCTCTGGGTCCAAAGAGGACTCCCTGCACCTCAGGCACTGGCGAGAGCTTTTGTGCACACAGGAGACCCTTGGCACACACAGTGTTTCCCACGGAAAGCAGTGTGAGAACGAGCCCCTGCCAGGGAAGCACGGCCCTCTCCCACAGAAGCCCTCCATGCGACAGGCTGCCATGGACTCGGCTCCAGGCCTTTGTGGCTGGAGAGACGGCAGCTCCTCTGGAGGCTCTGGGTCCGTGTGCACTCCCCTTCGGGTAAACGAGGCTCCTGGGGTGATTCCCTGCCCAAGAATGGCAAGCAGCCTGCCTCCTTTCAATGAGACGCACGTGGGGTGTA
>NW_026648512.1:0-51426 GCF_030028045.1 Hippopotamus amphibius kiboko | reverse complement strand
TAAACTAACTCTATTCCTGGAGGAAATCCCACATGTTACCCACATTATCTTTTACATCCACTGCTGGACTGAGTTGCCTCTTCCCGTGGGGTGTTTGTATATGGTGACTTCAGTGTGTTATTTTTCTCTCTCTGTGTTGCTTCTGGCCTGGCAATCAGGAATATACTACTTGATTGTAAGAGCTTGAGAAGCATGGTCTCATTTCTTTTATTAAGACTGTGTGTAACAGGAGAGCTCATTGTTCCTTGATTGTTTGTAAACCACAGCTGTCAATCAAGGGTTGGCGTATCTTCTTTTGTGCAACATACACCGTCTCTTTTGGGGTTCATAGGGTTACGCCTGCTTTTCTTCCTTCTTGACTCAGTCTGGTTGCAGTTATTTGTTGCAAGGGTGTATTCATGTTGTCTTCATTTTCAGACTTGCAATAAGGATGCTTATAAAGTCCACCTCTTGCCTGTTGTCTGAGAAGGGCAGGATTGCTCTCAGAGTGGGTCTGGGTGGGGCCTCCAGCATCTGGAGAAGCCCTGGAGGAAAGGTAAAGTCCACCTCAGAAGTCCAAGTCGTCTTTCCCCCAAGTCTGCAAGAAGCTGAGACGTTCGATTAGGTGCAACAGACTGAGACCGCAGAGGAGGTGGAAATAGAGCCAGGGTCTAGGGAAGGGAGGGCATGCTCAGCAGCAGAATGTAGACCCCAAGGAGGGAGGAGGGGAGGACATGCAGGCTGGGGCTGACCTAGGAGTGTGCGGAGCCCAGAAGGGTCTGTGACCAACTCGGGTAGTGGGATTCCTTAATCAACAGAAATTGATAAGGGGTCAGGCAAGCAATTCAGGCTAGGCTTTATTGGGGCTCGTGGTGCAGCAGGAGGGAGGGACATGAGGAACAGGTTCCCTTGTCTGGTCGCTGTTGGGGGAAGGAGCTGGTCCCTGAGCTGGGGGGAGGGTGGGGCGGGTCCAGGGGTGGGGCTGGAGGCGTGGCCGGCGTGGTCTGCCCGCCCCCTTGGGGGTGCGTCCTGACCAGGACCCTGCTCTTGTTCTCCACCTCAGACGTGGCAGCGGGGTCTTTTGTCTTTGCTGTTTTGTTCATCTTTTCCCCCAACTGCTCGTGTGTGTCCAGTTATTTTTAGTCCCTCAGAGTTTCTTTGTCATGTGCTGCTTAAGCAGATGCCGTCCGGTGCAAGCAGTGCAGCGGCCGGTGCCACGTCACAGCCGCGGTGAAATCTCGAGTGAGGAGAGAGGCAGGGCCAAAGGCACAAGGAAGGGGAAGACCATGGAGTGTGCAGAGCCCCGGAGGATCTAGCTAAGGCGGGGAGGGGGGACGCGTTTAGGGGGCAGGGGATGAAGAGAAGGTCCCTGCCCTGGAGGATGGGAGGGGACCGTCGGTGTGAAGAAGAACTCCTCAGGGGCGGGGGGACCACTTGTGCGGTTTCACTTCTTCAGGCACAAAGAGGCCTCCGTGGCACCTGGCACAGTCTGAAGCCTCAGCCTCACAGGCCCCCTTGGGAAGCCCAGAGCTTGTTGGAGTCCACACCCGAGCACACCCTTCTCCTCCCAGGCGGGTCCTTGCACTTCTGAAGGCGCCTCTGTGGCGCAGAGCTCCTCCTTCCCTCTGTTGGGACCCTATTCTGTCCCTTGAAGACTTGAATCTGGGCCCTGTGCATCTCTGCCTCCTCTGGAAGCCACGCCGGGGCTGCTCTGGCCCCTCCTCTGCCCTGAGCCCAGCTGGAGACTCCCCCAAGCAGAAGCAACAGGTCAGCACAGAACCAGGCATGAGACCAGAGTACAGGTTGGGAATCCTTTATTTGTCCAGGGCCAAGTCTATTCCCTGTCAGGAAGGCAGGTTTAGGATGTTGCCGGTAAGAGCAAAGGTTTGGTTTCTCCATATTTGCCATGTTTGGAGAAACTGCAGTTTCGGAACCGATGCGAGAGGCCACCGTGGTCGTGGGTGTCTCCTGACCATCGAGATCATCATGTTAGAGCCGCTGGCCTGCTTTCAGGTCAGTCTTCTTGGTCAGGCAGGCAGAGTTGGGATGTGTAATCAATAAGGAAACGGAAATCTCTTCTGTCAACGTCCCTCCATGACCGGTCCTCTTATACTGTAATCTAATCTCTCATCTTCTCAGATTTCACCAGCATAGTATAGATGTTGAACAGATATATACGTGGACATTAAACCACAATGACTTCTGTGAGTTCTGCCGGTTGGCGACGAAACATCTTTGTCAAGACATATGTGACCGTCTTTTCTAAATAATTCATGTGGAACTGGTTGTAGGCCAGCGAAGCCATCTTGGGTAGGATAAATTTCAGCATCTCTGTGACTGCACATGGAAGCAGCCGGTGAAAGGGTGTCAGGGCCTGCTGCATTCCGTGCGTCCTTAATGTTTCTTCTATAAAACTCTTTAGCATCCCTGCGAGAAATGCAGTCACCACAATTGTGAGAATTTCCATAGCCTTGTCCTTGGCAAGCAGAGTACGTAATCCCATAATAAGACCGGAGGTGTAACTGCTCAGTGCATGTCCTACATTTATATCCTGTGACAGGCAGGAGATATGTGTGCCCTTTACACATAAAAGTCTGCCGGATGGTGTAGCTTACTGTGCTTTAAAGAAGTCATCAACAGATGGCCAACAAACACATGAAAAGATGCTCAACATCCCTAATCATCAGAGAAATGCAAGTCAAAGCCACAGTGAGGTATCACCTCACACCGATCAGAATGGCCATCATCACAAAATCTGGAAACAACAAATGTTGGAGAGGGTGTGGAGAAAAGGGAACTCTCCTGCACTGTTGGTGGGAATGTAAGTTGGTACAGCCACTATGGGAAACAGTTTGGAGGTTCCTTCAAAAACTACAAATAGAACTACCATATGATCCAGTAATCCCACTACTGGGCATATACCCAAAGAAAACCATAATCCCAAAAGGAACTTGTACCGTCATGTTTATTGCAGCACTATTTACAATAGCCAGGACACGGAAGCAACCTAAATGCCCACCAACAAATGAATGGATAAAGAAGATGTGGCATATATATACAATGGAATATTACTCAGCTATAAAAAGGGATGAGATGGAGCTATATGTAATGAGGTGGATAGAGCTACAGTCTGTCATACAGGGTGCAGGAAGTCAGAAAGAGAAAGACAAATATTGTATGCTAACTCACATATACGGAATCTAAAAATGGTACCGATGAACTCAGTGGCAAGAACAAGGACGCAGATGCAGAGAATGGACTGGAGAACTCGAGGTTTAGGAGGGGGTGGGGGGTTAAGGGGAAGCTGAGACGAAGTGAGAGAGTAGCACAGACACGTATATACTACTCACTGTAAAATAGATGGCCAGTGGGAAGTTGTTTTATAACAAAGGGAGTCCAACTCGAGGATGGAAGATGCCTTAGAGGACTGGGACGGGGAGGGTGGGGGGGACTCGAGGGAGGGTGGGGGGGAGTCAAGGGAGGGAGGGGATACGGGGATGTGTGTGTAAAGACAGATGATTGAACTTGGTGTACCCAACAAAAAATAATAAATAAATTAAAAAAAGAAAAGAAAAGAAGTCATCAACATTAAATCCTGGACTTCCTAGGTGGCGCACTGGGTAAGAATCCACCTGCCAATGCAGGGGACACGGGTTTGATCCCTGCCCCGGGAAGATCCCACATGCCGCAGAGCAGCTAAGCCCGTGCGCCACAACTATTGAGCCTGCGCTCTAGAGCCCATGAGCCACAACTGTTGAGCCCATGAGCCACAGCTGTTGAGCCCATGTGCCGCAACTGCTGAAGCCCACGTGCCTAGAGCCCGTGCTCTGCAAGAAGAAAGGCCACGGCAATTAGAAGCCCACGCACCACAACACAGAGTAACCCCGGCTCACCGCAACTAGAGAAAGCCCGGTGCAGCAATGAAGACCCAACACAACCAAAAAAATTAATTCATTAATTTAAAAAAATGGTATTTATATCCTCTGACAGAAGTAAGGGGAGGTGCCCACGTCACAGAGGAAGTGGATCTGGCCAATGAGCCTGTGCCACGGCACATGACACCACTCGAGGGACTGTGGCAGCAAAAGACAGCAGTGAGTAAACGGCCTCAGGCGCTAACCAGCCAAAGAGCCCTGCAAGAGTGACAGCATCTCGGTTATTCTCTAGCTGTCCTTAATACAAAAGTCTTGTAGCTCGACTGGTGGCCGCAGAAAGCGGCACTGAGTACAGCTCTCCCCCTGGTGGCGGTTTCAGGATCTACAAGACAGCTCCCAGGTGTGGCTCCGAGTAGGGTCTACAGCCCTTGAGCAGGAACCTGAAGTCCTTGGCTATGCTAACGACTAAGCTCTCACTCTTTGGTCTCCTTTGACTGTTTTCCTTTGTTTCTGCATTTTCTCATGTCTCTGGTTAAACATATTCTTTGACTCATGGTTTTCCACAGACAAAATGCAGGCAGAGGGCCTGGGAACCAAGGACCATAGGGTCCTGCTCCGTTTTCCTGGGCTTCTAACATGAAGTGAAAATGAATTTTAGGTAGGGTTTTTTTGAAAGCCATTTCTTGAAAAATTCATATAGTTCCCCTCCTTGAAACCATGAATGCTGTGAATTGCAGCGATTGTGTTCTGTGAAACTAACTCTATTCCTGGAGGAAATCCCACATGTTACCCACATTATCTTTTACATCCACTGCTGGACTGAGTTGCCTCTTCCCGTGGGGTGTTTGTATATGGTGACTTCAGTGTGTTATTTTTCTCTCTCTGTGTTGCTTCTGGCCTGGCAATCAGGAATATACTACTTGATTGTAAGAGCTTGAGAAGCATGGTCTCATTTCTTTTATTAAGACTGTGTGTAACAGGAGAGCTCATTGTTCCTTGATTGTTTGTAAACCACAGCTGTCAATCAAGGGTTGGCGTATCTTCTTTTGTGCAACATACACCGTCTCTTTTGGGGTTCATAGGGTTACGCCTGCTTTTCTTCCTTCTTGACTCAGTCTGGTTGCAGTTATTTGTTGCAAGGGTGTATTCATGTTGTCTTCATTTTCAGACTTGCAATAAGGATGCTTATAAAGTCCACCTCTTGCCTGTTGTCTGAGAAGGGCAGGATTGCTCTCAGAGTGGGTCTGGGTGGGGCCTCCAGCATCTGGAGAAGCCCTGGAGGAAAGGTAAAGTCCACCTCAGAAGTCCAAGTCGTCTTTCCCCCAAGTCTGCAAGAAGCTGAGACGTTCGATTAGGTGCAACAGACTGAGACCGCAGAGGAGGTGGAAATAGAGCCAGGGTCTAGGGAAGGGAGGGCATGCTCAGCAGCAGAATGTAGACCCCAAGGAGGGAGGAGGGGAGGACATGCAGGCTGGGGCTGACCTAGGAGTGTGCGGAGCCCAGAAGGGTCTGTGACCAACTCGGGTAGTGGGATTCCTTAATCAACAGAAATTGATAAGGGGTCAGGCAAGCAATTCAGGCTAGGCTTTATTGGGGCTCGTGGTGCAGCAGGAGGGAGGGACATGAGGAACAGGTTCCCTTGTCTGGTCGCTGTTGGGGGAAGGAGCTGGTCCCTGAGCTGGGGGGAGGGTGGGGCGGGTCCAGGGGTGGGGCTGGAGGCGTGGCCGGCGTGGTCTGCCCGCCCCCTTGGGGGTGCGTCCTGACCAGGACCCTGCTCTTGTTCTCCACCTCAGACGTGGCAGCGGGGTCTTTTGTCTTTGCTGTTTTGTTCATCTTTTCCCCCAACTGCTCGTGTGTGTCCAGTTATTTTTAGTCCCTCAGAGTTTCTTTGTCATGTGCTGCTTAAGCAGATGCCGTCCGGTGCAAGCAGTGCAGCGGCCGGTGCCACGTCACAGCCGCGGTGAAATCTCGAGTGAGGAGAGAGGCAGGGCCAAAGGCACAAGGAAGGGGAAGACCATGGAGTGTGCAGAGCCCCGGAGGATCTAGCTAAGGCGGGGAGGGGGGACGCGTTTAGGGGGCAGGGGATGAAGAGAAGGTCCCTGCCCTGGAGGATGGGAGGGGACCGTCGGTGTGAAGAAGAACTCCTCAGGGGCGGGGGGACCACTTGTGCGGTTTCACTTCTTCAGGCACAAAGAGGCCTCCGTGGCACCTGGCACAGTCTGAAGCCTCAGCCTCACAGGCCCCCTTGGGAAGCCCAGAGCTTGTTGGAGTCCACACCCGAGCACACCCTTCTCCTCCCAGGCGGGTCCTTGCACTTCTGAAGGCGCCTCTGTGGCGCAGAGCTCCTCCTTCCCTCTGTTGGGACCCTATTCTGTCCCTTGAAGACTTGAATCTGGGCCCTGTGCATCTCTGCCTCCTCTGGAAGCCACGCCGGGGCTGCTCTGGCCCCTCCTCTGCCCTGAGCCCAGCTGGAGACTCCCCCAAGCAGAAGCAACAGGTCAGCACAGAACCAGGCATGAGACCAGAGTACAGGTTGGGAATCCTTTATTTGTCCAGGGCCAAGTCTATTCCCTGTCAGGAAGGCAGGTTTAGGATGTTGCCGGTAAGAGCAAAGGTTTGGTTTCTCCATATTTGCCATGTTTGGAGAAACTGCAGTTTCGGAACCGATGCGAGAGGCCACCGTGGTCGTGGGTGTCTCCTGACCATCGAGATCATCATGTTAGAGCCGCTGGCCTGCTTTCAGGTCAGTCTTCTTGGTCAGGCAGGCAGAGTTGGGATGTGTAATCAATAAGGAAACGGAAATCTCTTCTGTCAACGTCCCTCCATGACCGGTCCTCTTATACTGTAATCTAATCTCTCATCTTCTCAGATTTCACCAGCATAGTATAGATGTTGAACAGATATATACGTGGACATTAAACCACAATGACTTCTGTGAGTTCTGCCGGTTGGCGACGAAACATCTTTGTCAAGACATATGTGACCGTCTTTTCTAAATAATTCATGTGGAACTGGTTGTAGGCCAGCGAAGCCATCTTGGGTAGGATAAATTTCAGCATCTCTGTGACTGCACATGGAAGCAGCCGGTGAAAGGGTGTCAGGGCCTGCTGCATTCCGTGCGTCCTTAATGTTTCTTCTATAAAACTCTTTAGCATCCCTGCGAGAAATGCAGTCACCACAATTGTGAGAATTTCCATAGCCTTGTCCTTGGCAAGCAGAGTACGTAATCCCATAATAAGACCGGAGGTGTAACTGCTCAGTGCATGTCCTACATTTATATCCTGTGACAGGCAGGAGATATGTGTGCCCTTTACACATAAAAGTCTGCCGGATGGTGTAGCTTACTGTGCTTTAAAGAAGTCATCAACAGATGGCCAACAAACACATGAAAAGATGCTCAACATCCCTAATCATCAGAGAAATGCAAGTCAAAGCCACAGTGAGGTATCACCTCACACCGATCAGAATGGCCATCATCACAAAATCTGGAAACAACAAATGTTGGAGAGGGTGTGGAGAAAAGGGAACTCTCCTGCACTGTTGGTGGGAATGTAAGTTGGTACAGCCACTATGGGAAACAGTTTGGAGGTTCCTTCAAAAACTACAAATAGAACTACCATATGATCCAGTAATCCCACTACTGGGCATATACCCAAAGAAAACCATAATCCCAAAAGGAACTTGTACCGTCATGTTTATTGCAGCACTATTTACAATAGCCAGGACACGGAAGCAACCTAAATGCCCACCAACAAATGAATGGATAAAGAAGATGTGGCATATATATACAATGGAATATTACTCAGCTATAAAAAGGGATGAGATGGAGCTATATGTAATGAGGTGGATAGAGCTACAGTCTGTCATACAGGGTGCAGGAAGTCAGAAAGAGAAAGACAAATATTGTATGCTAACTCACATATACGGAATCTAAAAATGGTACCGATGAACTCAGTGGCAAGAACAAGGACGCAGATGCAGAGAATGGACTGGAGAACTCGAGGTTTAGGAGGGGGTGGGGGGTTAAGGGGAAGCTGAGACGAAGTGAGAGAGTAGCACAGACACGTATATACTACTCACTGTAAAATAGATGGCCAGTGGGAAGTTGTTTTATAACAAAGGGAGTCCAACTCGAGGATGGAAGATGCCTTAGAGGACTGGGACGGGGAGGGTGGGGGGGACTCGAGGGAGGGTGGGGGGGAGTCAAGGGAGGGAGGGGATACGGGGATGTGTGTGTAAAGACAGATGATTGAACTTGGTGTACCCAACAAAAAATAATAAATAAATTAAAAAAAGAAAAGAAAAGAAGTCATCAACATTAAATCCTGGACTTCCTAGGTGGCGCACTGGGTAAGAATCCACCTGCCAATGCAGGGGACACGGGTTTGATCCCTGCCCCGGGAAGATCCCACATGCCGCAGAGCAGCTAAGCCCGTGCGCCACAACTATTGAGCCTGCGCTCTAGAGCCCATGAGCCACAACTGTTGAGCCCATGAGCCACAGCTGTTGAGCCCATGTGCCGCAACTGCTGAAGCCCACGTGCCTAGAGCCCGTGCTCTGCAAGAAGAAAGGCCACGGCAATTAGAAGCCCACGCACCACAACACAGAGTAACCCCGGCTCACCGCAACTAGAGAAAGCCCGGTGCAGCAATGAAGACCCAACACAACCAAAAAAATTAATTCATTAATTTAAAAAAATGGTATTTATATCCTCTGACAGAAGTAAGGGGAGGTGCCCACGTCACAGAGGAAGTGGATCTGGCCAATGAGCCTGTGCCACGGCACATGACACCACTCGAGGGACTGTGGCAGCAAAAGACAGCAGTGAGTAAACGGCCTCAGGCGCTAACCAGCCAAAGAGCCCTGCAAGAGTGACAGCATCTCGGTTATTCTCTAGCTGTCCTTAATACAAAAGTCTTGTAGCTCGACTGGTGGCCGCAGAAAGCGGCACTGAGTACAGCTCTCCCCCTGGTGGCGGTTTCAGGATCTACAAGACAGCTCCCAGGTGTGGCTCCGAGTAGGGTCTACAGCCCTTGAGCAGGAACCTGAAGTCCTTGGCTATGCTAACGACTAAGCTCTCACTCTTTGGTCTCCTTTGACTGTTTTCCTTTGTTTCTGCATTTTCTCATGTCTCTGGTTAAACATATTCTTTGACTCATGGTTTTCCACAGACAAAATGCAGGCAGAGGGCCTGGGAACCAAGGACCATAGGGTCCTGCTCCGTTTTCCTGGGCTTCTAACATGAAGTGAAAATGAATTTTAGGTAGGGTTTTTTTGAAAGCCATTTCTTGAAAAATTCATATAGTTCCCCTCCTTGAAACCATGAATGCTGTGAATTGCAGCGATTGTGTTCTGTGAAACTAACTCTATTCCTGGAGGAAATCCCACATGTTACCCACATTATCTTTTACATCCACTGCTGGACTGAGTTGCCTCTTCCCGTGGGGTGTTTGTATATGGTGACTTCAGTGTGTTATTTTTCTCTCTCTGTGTTGCTTCTGGCCTGGCAATCAGGAATATACTACTTGATTGTAAGAGCTTGAGAAGCATGGTCTCATTTCTTTTATTAAGACTGTGTGTAACAGGAGAGCTCATTGTTCCTTGATTGTTTGTAAACCACAGCTGTCAATCAAGGGTTGGCGTATCTTCTTTTGTGCAACATACACCGTCTTTTTTGGGGTTCATAGGGTTACGCCTGCTTTTCTTCCTTCTTGACTCAGTCTGGTTGCAGTTATTTGTTGCAAGGGTGTATTCATGTTGTCTTCATTTTCAGACTTGCAATAAGGATGCTTATAAAGTCCACCTCTTGCCTGTTGTCTGAGAAGGGCAGGATTGCTCTCAGAGTGGGTCTGGGTGGGGCCTCCAGCATCTGGAGAAGCCCTGGAGGAAAGGTAAAGTCCACCTCAGAAGTCCAAGTCGTCTTTCCCCCAAGTCTGCAAGAAGCTGAGACGTTCGATTAGGTGCAACAGACTGAGACCGCAGAGGAGGTGGAAATAGAGCCAGGGTCTAGGGAAGGGAGGGCATGCTCAGCAGCAGAATGTAGACCCCAAGGAGGGAGGAGGGGAGGACATGCAGGCTGGGGCTGACCTAGGAGTGTGCGGAGCCCAGAAGGGTCTGTGACCAACTCGGGTAGTGGGATTCCTTAATCAACAGAAATTGATAAGGGGTCAGGCAAGCAATTCAGGCTAGGCTTTATTGGGGCTCGTGGTGCAGCAGGAGGGAGGGACATGAGGAACAGGTTCCCTTGTCTGGTCGCTGTTGGGGGAAGGAGCTGGTCCCTGAGCTGGGGGGAGGGTGGGGCGGGTCCAGGGGTGGGGCTGGAGGCGTGGCCGGCGTGGTCTGCCCGCCCCCTTGGGGGTGCGTCCTGACCAGGACCCTGCTCTTGTTCTCCACCTCAGACGTGGCAGCGGGGTCTTTTGTCTTTGCTGTTTTGTTCATCTTTTCCCCCAACTGCTCGTGTGTGTCCAGTTATTTTTAGTCCCTCAGAGTTTCTTTGTCATGTGCTGCTTAAGCAGATGCCGTCCGGTGCAAGCAGTGCAGCGGCCGGTGCCACGTCACAGCCGCGGTGAAATCTCGAGTGAGGAGAGAGGCAGGGCCAAAGGCACAAGGAAGGGGAAGACCATGGAGTGTGCAGAGCCCCGGAGGATCTAGCTAAGGCGGGGAGGGGGGACGCGTTTAGGGGGCAGGGGATGAAGAGAAGGTCCCTGCCCTGGAGGATGGGAGGGGACCGTCGGTGTGAAGAAGAACTCCTCAGGGGCGGGGGGACCACTTGTGCGGTTTCACTTCTTCAGGCACAAAGAGGCCTCCGTGGCACCTGGCACAGTCTGAAGCCTCAGCCTCACAGGCCCCCTTGGGAAGCCCAGAGCTTGTTGGAGTCCACACCCGAGCACACCCTTCTCCTCCCAGGCGGGTCCTTGCACTTCTGAAGGCGCCTCTGTGGCGCAGAGCTCCTCCTTCCCTCTGTTGGGACCCTATTCTGTCCCTTGAAGACTTGAATCTGGGCCCTGTGCATCTCTGCCTCCTCTGGAAGCCACGCCGGGGCTGCTCTGGCCCCTCCTCTGCCCTGAGCCCAGCTGGAGACTCCCCCAAGCAGAAGCAACAGGTCAGCACAGAACCAGGCATGAGACCAGAGTACAGGTTGGGAATCCTTTATTTGTCCAGGGCCAAGTCTATTCCCTGTCAGGAAGGCAGGTTTAGGATGTTGCCGGTAAGAGCAAAGGTTTGGTTTCTCCATATTTGCCATGTTTGGAGAAACTGCAGTTTCGGAACCGATGCGAGAGGCCACCGTGGTCGTGGGTGTCTCCTGACCATCGAGATCATCATGTTAGAGCCGCTGGCCTGCTTTCAGGTCAGTCTTCTTGGTCAGGCAGGCAGAGTTGGGATGTGTAATCAATAAGGAAACGGAAATCTCTTCTGTCAACGTCCCTCCATGACCGGTCCTCTTATACTGTAATCTAATCTCTCATCTTCTCAGATTTCACCAGCATAGTATAGATGTTGAACAGATATATACGTGGACATTAAACCACAATGACTTCTGTGAGTTCTGCCGGTTGGCGACGAAACATCTTTGTCAAGACATATGTGACCGTCTTTTCTAAATAATTCATGTGGAACTGGTTGTAGGCCAGCGAAGCCATCTTGGGTAGGATAAATTTCAGCATCTCTGTGACTGCACATGGAAGCAGCCGGTGAAAGGGTGTCAGGGCCTGCTGCATTCCGTGCGTCCTTAATGTTTCTTCTATAAAACTCTTTAGCATCCCTGCGAGAAATGCAGTCACCACAATTGTGAGAATTTCCATAGCCTTGTCCTTGGCAAGCAGAGTACGTAATCCCATAATAAGACCGGAGGTGTAACTGCTCAGTGCATGTCCTACATTTATATCCTGTGACAGGCAGGAGATATGTGTGCCCTTTACACATAAAAGTCTGCCGGATGGTGTAGCTTACTGTGCTTTAAAGAAGTCATCAACAGATGGCCAACAAACACATGAAAAGATGCTCAACATCCCTAATCATCAGAGAAATGCAAGTCAAAGCCACAGTGAGGTATCACCTCACACCGATCAGAATGGCCATCATCACAAAATCTGGAAACAACAAATGTTGGAGAGGGTGTGGAGAAAAGGGAACTCTCCTGCACTGTTGGTGGGAATGTAAGTTGGTACAGCCACTATGGGAAACAGTTTGGAGGTTCCTTCAAAAACTACAAATAGAACTACCATATGATCCAGTAATCCCACTACTGGGCATATACCCAAAGAAAACCATAATCCCAAAAGGAACTTGTACCGTCATGTTTATTGCAGCACTATTTACAATAGCCAGGACACGGAAGCAACCTAAATGCCCACCAACAAATGAATGGATAAAGAAGATGTGGCATATATATACAATGGAATATTACTCAGCTATAAAAAGGGATGAGATGGAGCTATATGTAATGAGGTGGATAGAGCTACAGTCTGTCATACAGGGTGCAGGAAGTCAGAAAGAGAAAGACAAATATTGTATGCTAACTCACATATACGGAATCTAAAAATGGTACCGATGAACTCAGTGGCAAGAACAAGGACGCAGATGCAGAGAATGGACTGGAGAACTCGAGGTTTAGGAGGGGGTGGGGGGTTAAGGGGAAGCTGAGACGAAGTGAGAGAGTAGCACAGACACGTATATACTACTCACTGTAAAATAGATGGCCAGTGGGAAGTTGTTTTATAACAAAGGGAGTCCAACTCGAGGATGGAAGATGCCTTAGAGGACTGGGACGGGGAGGGTGGGGGGGACTCGAGGGAGGGTGGGGGGGAGTCAAGGGAGGGAGGGGATACGGGGATGTGTGTGTAAAGACAGATGATTGAACTTGGTGTACCCAACAAAAAATAATAAATAAATTAAAAAAAGAAAAGAAAAGAAGTCATCAACATTAAATCCTGGACTTCCTAGGTGGCGCACTGGGTAAGAATCCACCTGCCAATGCAGGGGACACGGGTTTGATCCCTGCCCCGGGAAGATCCCACATGCCGCAGAGCAGCTAAGCCCGTGCGCCACAACTATTGAGCCTGCGCTCTAGAGCCCATGAGCCACAACTGTTGAGCCCATGAGCCACAGCTGTTGAGCCCATGTGCCGCAACTGCTGAAGCCCACGTGCCTAGAGCCCGTGCTCTGCAAGAAGAAAGGCCACGGCAATTAGAAGCCCACGCACCACAACACAGAGTAACCCCGGCTCACCGCAACTAGAGAAAGCCCGGTGCAGCAATGAAGACCCAACACAACCAAAAAAATTAATTCATTAATTTAAAAAAATGGTATTTATATCCTCTGACAGAAGTAAGGGGAGGTGCCCACGTCACAGAGGAAGTGGATCTGGCCAATGAGCCTGTGCCACGGCACATGACACCACTCGAGGGACTGTGGCAGCAAAAGACAGCAGTGAGTAAACGGCCTCAGGCGCTAACCAGCCAAAGAGCCCTGCAAGAGTGACAGCATCTCGGTTATTCTCTAGCTGTCCTTAATACAAAAGTCTTGTAGCTCGACTGGTGGCCGCAGAAAGCGGCACTGAGTACAGCTCTCCCCCTGGTGGCGGTTTCAGGATCTACAAGACAGCTCCCAGGTGTGGCTCCGAGTAGGGTCTACAGCCCTTGAGCAGGAACCTGAAGTCCTTGGCTATGCTAACGACTAAGCTCTCACTCTTTGGTCTCCTTTGACTGTTTTCCTTTGTTTCTGCATTTTCTCATGTCTCTGGTTAAACATATTCTTTGACTCATGGTTTTCCACAGACAAAATGCAGGCAGAGGGCCTGGGAACCAAGGACCATAGGGTCCTGCTCCGTTTTCCTGGGCTTCTAACATGAAGTGAAAATGAATTTTAGGTAGGGTTTTTTTGAAAGCCATTTCTTGAAAAATTCATATAGTTCCCCTCCTTGAAACCATGAATGCTGTGAATTGCAGCGATTGTGTTCTGTGAAACTAACTCTATTCCTGGAGGAAATCCCACATGTTACCCACATTATCTTTTACATCCACTGCTGGACTGAGTTGCCTCTTCCCGTGGGGTGTTTGTATATGGTGACTTCAGTGTGTTATTTTTCTCTCTCTGTGTTGCTTCTGGCCTGGCAATCAGGAATATACTACTTGATTGTAAGAGCTTGAGAAGCATGGTCTCATTTCTTTTATTAAGACTGTGTGTAACAGGAGAGCTCATTGTTCCTTGATTGTTTGTAAACCACAGCTGTCAATCAAGGGTTGGCGTATCTTCTTTTGTGCAACATACACCGTCTTTTTTGGGGTTCATAGGGTTACGCCTGCTTTTCTTCCTTCTTGACTCAGTCTGGTTGCAGTTATTTGTTGCAAGGGTGTATTCATGTTGTCTTCATTTTCAGACTTGCAATAAGGATGCTTATAAAGTCCACCTCTTGCCTGTTGTCTGAGAAGGGCAGGATTGCTCTCAGAGTGGGTCTGGGTGGGGCCTCCAGCATCTGGAGAAGCCCTGGAGGAAAGGTAAAGTCCACCTCAGAAGTCCAAGTCGTCTTTCCCCCAAGTCTGCAAGAAGCTGAGACGTTCGATTAGGTGCAACAGACTGAGACCGCAGAGGAGGTGGAAATAGAGCCAGGGTCTAGGGAAGGGAGGGCATGCTCAGCAGCAGAATGTAGACCCCAAGGAGGGAGGAGGGGAGGACATGCAGGCTGGGGCTGACCTAGGAGTGTGCGGAGCCCAGAAGGGTCTGTGACCAACTCGGGTAGTGGGATTCCTTAATCAACAGAAATTGATAAGGGGTCAGGCAAGCAATTCAGGCTAGGCTTTATTGGGGCTCGTGGTGCAGCAGGAGGGAGGGACATGAGGAACAGGTTCCCTTGTCTGGTCGCTGTTGGGGGAAGGAGCTGGTCCCTGAGCTGGGGGGAGGGTGGGGCGGGTCCAGGGGTGGGGCTGGAGGCGTGGCCGGCGTGGTCTGCCCGCCCCCTTGGGGGTGCGTCCTGACCAGGACCCTGCTCTTGTTCTCCACCTCAGACGTGGCAGCGGGGTCTTTTGTCTTTGCTGTTTTGTTCATCTTTTCCCCCAACTGCTCGTGTGTGTCCAGTTATTTTTAGTCCCTCAGAGTTTCTTTGTCATGTGCTGCTTAAGCAGATGCCGTCCGGTGCAAGCAGTGCAGCGGCCGGTGCCACGTCACAGCCGCGGTGAAATCTCGAGTGAGGAGAGAGGCAGGGCCAAAGGCACAAGGAAGGGGAAGACCATGGAGTGTGCAGAGCCCCGGAGGATCTAGCTAAGGCGGGGAGGGGGGACGCGTTTAGGGGGCAGGGGATGAAGAGAAGGTCCCTGCCCTGGAGGATGGGAGGGGACCGTCGGTGTGAAGAAGAACTCCTCAGGGGCGGGGGGACCACTTGTGCGGTTTCACTTCTTCAGGCACAAAGAGGCCTCCGTGGCACCTGGCACAGTCTGAAGCCTCAGCCTCACAGGCCCCCTTGGGAAGCCCAGAGCTTGTTGGAGTCCACACCCGAGCACACCCTTCTCCTCCCAGGCGGGTCCTTGCACTTCTGAAGGCGCCTCTGTGGCGCAGAGCTCCTCCTTCCCTCTGTTGGGACCCTATTCTGTCCCTTGAAGACTTGAATCTGGGCCCTGTGCATCTCTGCCTCCTCTGGAAGCCACGCCGGGGCTGCTCTGGCCCCTCCTCTGCCCTGAGCCCAGCTGGAGACTCCCCCAAGCAGAAGCAACAGGTCAGCACAGAACCAGGCATGAGACCAGAGTACAGGTTGGGAATCCTTTATTTGTCCAGGGCCAAGTCTATTCCCTGTCAGGAAGGCAGGTTTAGGATGTTGCCGGTAAGAGCAAAGGTTTGGTTTCTCCATATTTGCCATGTTTGGAGAAACTGCAGTTTCGGAACCGATGCGAGAGGCCACCGTGGTCGTGGGTGTCTCC
The DNA here is from genome assembly GCF_030028045.1 of Hippopotamus amphibius kiboko. NCBI lineage: Eukaryota > Metazoa > Chordata > Mammalia > Artiodactyla > Hippopotamidae > Hippopotamus > Hippopotamus amphibius. The sequence goes on along the minus strand of NW_026648512.1, from coordinate 35,663 downwards.
TGACCATCGAGATCATCATGTTAGAGCCGCTGGCCTGCTTTCAGGTCAGTCTTCTTGGTCAGGCAGGCAGAGTTGGGATGTGTAATCAATAAGGAAACGGAAATCTCTTCTGTCAACGTCCCTCCATGACCGGTCCTCTTATACTGTAATCTAATCTCTCATCTTCTCAGATTTCACCAGCATAGTATAGATGTTGAACAGATATATACGTGGACATTAAACCACAATGACTTCTGTGAGTTCTGCCGGTTGGCGACGAAACATCTTTGTCAAGACATATGTGACCGTCTTTTCTAAATAATTCATGTGGAACTGGTTGTAGGCCAGCGAAGCCATCTTGGGTAGGATAAATTTCAGCATCTCTGTGACTGCACATGGAAGCAGCCGGTGAAAGGGTGTCAGGGCCTGCTGCATTCCGTGCGTCCTTAATGTTTCTTCTATAAAACTCTTTAGCATCCCTGCGAGAAATGCAGTCACCACAATTGTGAGAATTTCCATAGCCTTGTCCTTGGCAAGCAGAGTACGTAATCCCATAATAAGACCGGAGGTGTAACTGCTCAGTGCATGTCCTACATTTATATCCTGTGACAGGCAGGAGATATGTGTGCCCTTTACACATAAAAGTCTGCCGGATGGTGTAGCTTACTGTGCTTTAAAGAAGTCATCAACAGATGGCCAACAAACACATGAAAAGATGCTCAACATCCCTAATCATCAGAGAAATGCAAGTCAAAGCCACAGTGAGGTATCACCTCACACCGATCAGAATGGCCATCATCACAAAATCTGGAAACAACAAATGTTGGAGAGGGTGTGGAGAAAAGGGAACTCTCCTGCACTGTTGGTGGGAATGTAAGTTGGTACAGCCACTATGGGAAACAGTTTGGAGGTTCCTTCAAAAACTACAAATAGAACTACCATATGATCCAGTAATCCCACTACTGGGCATATACCCAAAGAAAACCATAATCCCAAAAGGAACTTGTACCGTCATGTTTATTGCAGCACTATTTACAATAGCCAGGACACGGAAGCAACCTAAATGCCCACCAACAAATGAATGGATAAAGAAGATGTGGCATATATATACAATGGAATATTACTCAGCTATAAAAAGGGATGAGATGGAGCTATATGTAATGAGGTGGATAGAGCTACAGTCTGTCATACAGGGTGCAGGAAGTCAGAAAGAGAAAGACAAATATTGTATGCTAACTCACATATACGGAATCTAAAAATGGTACCGATGAACTCAGTGGCAAGAACAAGGACGCAGATGCAGAGAATGGACTGGAGAACTCGAGGTTTGGGAGGGGGTGGGGGGTTAAGGGGAAGCTGAGACGAAGTGAGAGAGTAGCACAGACACGTATATACTACTCACTGTAAAATAGATGGCCAGTGGGAAGTTGTTTTATAACAAAGGGAGTCCAACTCGAGGATGGAAGATGCCTTAGAGGACTGGGACGGGGAGGGTGGGGGGGACTCGAGGGAGGGTGGGGGGGAGTCAAGGGAGGGAGGGGATACGGGGATGTGTGTGTAAAGACAGATGATTGAACTTGGTGTACCCAACAAAAAATAATAAATAAATTAAAAAAAGAAAAGAAAAGAAGTCATCAACATTAAATCCTGGACTTCCTAGGTGGCGCACTGGGTAAGAATCCACCTGCCAATGCAGGGGACACGGGTTTGATCCCTGCCCCGGGAAGATCCCACATGCCGCAGAGCAGCTAAGCCCGTGCGCCACAACTATTGAGCCTGCGCTCTAGAGCCCATGAGCCACAACTGTTGAGCCCATGAGCCACAGCTGTTGAGCCCATGTGCCGCAACTGCTGAAGCCCACGTGCCTAGAGCCCGTGCTCTGCAAGAAGAAAGGCCACGGCAATTAGAAGCCCACGCACCACAACACAGAGTAACCCCGGCTCACCGCAACTAGAGAAAGCCCGGTGCAGCAATGAAGACCCAACACAACCAAAAAAATTAATTCATTAATTTAAAAAAATGGTATTTATATCCTCTGACAGAAGTAAGGGGAGGTGCCCACGTCACAGAGGAAGTGGATCTGGCCAATGAGCCTGTGCCACGGCACATGACACCACTCGAGGGACTGTGGCAGCAAAAGACAGCAGTGAGTAAACGGCCTCAGGCGCTAACCAGCCAAAGAGCCCTGCAAGAGTGACAGCATCTCGGTTATTCTCTAGCTGTCCTTAATACAAAAGTCTTGTAGCTCGACTGGTGGCCGCAGAAAGCGGCACTGAGTACAGCTCTCCCCCTGGTGGCGGTTTCAGGATCTACAAGACAGCTCCCAGGTGTGGCTCCGAGTAGGGTCTACAGCCCTTGAGCAGGAACCTGAAGTCCTTGGCTATGCTAACGACTAAGCTCTCACTCTTTGGTCTCCTTTGACTGTTTTCCTTTGTTTCTGCATTTTCTCATGTCTCTGGTTAAACATATTCTTTGACTCATGGTTTTCCACAGACAAAATGCAGGCAGAGGGCCTGGGAACCAAGGACCATAGGGTCCTGCTCCGTTTTCCTGGGCTTCTAACATGAAGTGAAAATGAATTTTAGGTAGGGTTTTTTTGAAAGCCATTTCTTGAAAAATTCATATAGTTCCCCTCCTTGAAACCATGAATGCTGTGAATTGCAGCGATTGTGTTCTGTGAAACTAACTCTATTCCTGGAGGAAATCCCACATGTTACCCACATTATCTTTTACATCCACTGCTGGACTGAGTTGCCTCTTCCCGTGGGGTGTTTGTATATGGTGACTTCAGTGTGTTATTTTTCTCTCTCTGTGTTGCTTCTGGCCTGGCAATCAGGAATATACTACTTGATTGTAAGAGCTTGAGAAGCATGGTCTCATTTCTTTTATTAAGACTGTGTGTAACAGGAGAGCTCATTGTTCCTTGATTGTTTGTAAACCACAGCTGTCAATCAAGGGTTGGCGTATCTTCTTTTGTGCAACATACACCGTCTCTTTTGGGGTTCATAGGGTTACGCCTGCTTTTCTTCCTTCTTGACTCAGTCTGGTTGCAGTTATTTGTTGCAAGGGTGTATTCATGTTGTCTTCATTTTCAGACTTGCAATAAGGATGCTTATAAAGTCCACCTCTTGCCTGTTGTCTGAGAAGGGCAGGATTGCTCTCAGAGTGGGTCTGGGTGGGGCCTCCAGCATCTGGAGAAGCCCTGGAGGAAAGGTAAAGTCCACCTCAGAAGTCCAAGTCGTCTTTCCCCCAAGTCTGCAAGAAGCTGAGACGTTCGATTAGGTGCAACAGACTGAGACCGCAGAGGAGGTGGAAATAGAGCCAGGGTCTAGGGAAGGGAGGGCATGCTCAGCAGCAGAATGTAGACCCCAAGGAGGGAGGAGGGGAGGACATGCAGGCTGGGGCTGACCTAGGAGTGTGCGGAGCCCAGAAGGGTCTGTGACCAACTCGGGTAGTGGGATTCCTTAATCAACAGAAATTGATAAGGGGTCAGGCAAGCAATTCAGGCTAGGCTTTATTGGGGCTCGTGGTGCAGCAGGAGGGAGGGACATGAGGAACAGGTTCCCTTGTCTGGTCGCTGTTGGGGGAAGGAGCTGGTCCCTGAGCTGGGGGGAGGGTGGGGCGGGTCCAGGGGTGGGGCTGGAGGCGTGGCCGGCGTGGTCTGCCCGCCCCCTTGGGGGTGCGTCCTGACCAGGACCCTGCTCTTGTTCTCCACCTCAGACGTGGCAGCGGGGTCTTTTGTCTTTGCTGTTTTGTTCATCTTTTCCCCCAACTGCTCGTGTGTGTCCAGTTATTTTTAGTCCCTCAGAGTTTCTTTGTCATGTGCTGCTTAAGCAGATGCCGTCCGGTGCAAGCAGTGCAGCGGCCGGTGCCACGTCACAGCCGCGGTGAAATCTCGAGTGAGGAGAGAGGCAGGGCCAAAGGCACAAGGAAGGGGAAGACCATGGAGTGTGCAGAGCCCCGGAGGATCTAGCTAAGGCGGGGAGGGGGGACGCGTTTAGGGGGCAGGGGATGAAGAGAAGGTCCCTGCCCTGGAGGATGGGAGGGGACCGTCGGTGTGAAGAAGAACTCCTCAGGGGCGGGGGGACCACTTGTGCGGTTTCACTTCTTCAGGCACAAAGAGGCCTCCGTGGCACCTGGCACAGTCTGAAGCCTCAGCCTCACAGGCCCCCTTGGGAAGCCCAGAGCTTGTTGGAGTCCACACCCGAGCACACCCTTCTCCTCCCAGGCGGGTCCTTGCACTTCTGAAGGCGCCTCTGTGGCGCAGAGCTCCTCCTTCCCTCTGTTGGGACCCTATTCTGTCCCTTGAAGACTTGAATCTGGGCCCTGTGCATCTCTGCCTCCTCTGGAAGCCACGCCGGGGCTGCTCTGGCCCCTCCTCTGCCCTGAGCCCAGCTGGAGACTCCCCCAAGCAGAAGCAACAGGTCAGCACAGAACCAGGCATGAGACCAGAGTACAGGTTGGGAATCCTTTATTTGTCCAGGGCCAAGTCTATTCCCTGTCAGGAAGGCAGGTTTAGGATGTTGCCGGTAAGAGCAAAGGTTTGGTTTCTCCATATTTGCCATGTTTGGAGAAACTGCAGTTTCGGAACCGATGCGAGAGGCCACCGTGGTCGTGGGTGTCTCCTGACCATCGAGATCATCATGTTAGAGCCGCTGGCCTGCTTTCAGGTCAGTCTTCTTGGTCAGGCAGGCAGAGTTGGGATGTGTAATCAATAAGGAAACGGAAATCTCTTCTGTCAACGTCCCTCCATGACCGGTCCTCTTATACTGTAATCTAATCTCTCATCTTCTCAGATTTCACCAGCATAGTATAGATGTTGAACAGATATATACGTGGACATTAAACCACAATGACTTCTGTGAGTTCTGCCGGTTGGCGACGAAACATCTTTGTCAAGACATATGTGACCGTCTTTTCTAAATAATTCATGTGGAACTGGTTGTAGGCCAGCGAAGCCATCTTGGGTAGGATAAATTTCAGCATCTCTGTGACTGCACATGGAAGCAGCCGGTGAAAGGGTGTCAGGGCCTGCTGCATTCCGTGCGTCCTTAATGTTTCTTCTATAAAACTCTTTAGCATCCCTGCGAGAAATGCAGTCACCACAATTGTGAGAATTTCCATAGCCTTGTCCTTGGCAAGCAGAGTACGTAATCCCATAATAAGACCGGAGGTGTAACTGCTCAGTGCATGTCCTACATTTATATCCTGTGACAGGCAGGAGATATGTGTGCCCTTTACACATAAAAGTCTGCCGGATGGTGTAGCTTACTGTGCTTTAAAGAAGTCATCAACAGATGGCCAACAAACACATGAAAAGATGCTCAACATCCCTAATCATCAGAGAAATGCAAGTCAAAGCCACAGTGAGGTATCACCTCACACCGATCAGAATGGCCATCATCACAAAATCTGGAAACAACAAATGTTGGAGAGGGTGTGGAGAAAAGGGAACTCTCCTGCACTGTTGGTGGGAATGTAAGTTGGTACAGCCACTATGGGAAACAGTTTGGAGGTTCCTTCAAAAACTACAAATAGAACTACCATATGATCCAGTAATCCCACTACTGGGCATATACCCAAAGAAAACCATAATCCCAAAAGGAACTTGTACCGTCATGTTTATTGCAGCACTATTTACAATAGCCAGGACACGGAAGCAACCTAAATGCCCACCAACAAATGAATGGATAAAGAAGATGTGGCATATATATACAATGGAATATTACTCAGCTATAAAAAGGGATGAGATGGAGCTATATGTAATGAGGTGGATAGAGCTACAGTCTGTCATACAGGGTGCAGGAAGTCAGAAAGAGAAAGACAAATATTGTATGCTAACTCACATATACGGAATCTAAAAATGGTACCGATGAACTCAGTGGCAAGAACAAGGACGCAGATGCAGAGAATGGACTGGAGAACTCGAGGTTTGGGAGGGGGTGGGGGGTTAAGGGGAAGCTGAGACGAAGTGAGAGAGTAGCACAGACACGTATATACTACTCACTGTAAAATAGATGGCCAGTGGGAAGTTGTTTTATAACAAAGGGAGTCCAACTCGAGGATGGAAGATGCCTTAGAGGACTGGGACGGGGAGGGTGGGGGGGACTCGAGGGAGGGTGGGGGGGAGTCAAGGGAGGGAGGGGATACGGGGATGTGTGTGTAAAGACAGATGATTGAACTTGGTGTACCCAACAAAAAATAATAAATAAATTAAAAAAAGAAAAGAAAAGAAGTCATCAACATTAAATCCTGGACTTCCTAGGTGGCGCACTGGGTAAGAATCCACCTGCCAATGCAGGGGACACGGGTTTGATCCCTGCCCCGGGAAGATCCCACATGCCGCAGAGCAGCTAAGCCCGTGCGCCACAACTATTGAGCCTGCGCTCTAGAGCCCATGAGCCACAACTGTTGAGCCCATGAGCCACAGCTGTTGAGCCCATGTGCCGCAACTGCTGAAGCCCACGTGCCTAGAGCCCGTGCTCTGCAAGAAGAAAGGCCACGGCAATTAGAAGCCCACGCACCACAACACAGAGTAACCCCGGCTCACCGCAACTAGAGAAAGCCCGGTGCAGCAATGAAGACCCAACACAACCAAAAAAATTAATTCATTAATTTAAAAAAATGGTATTTATATCCTCTGACAGAAGTAAGGGGAGGTGCCCACGTCACAGAGGAAGTGGATCTGGCCAATGAGCCTGTGCCACGGCACATGACACCACTCGAGGGACTGTGGCAGCAAAAGACAGCAGTGAGTAAACGGCCTCAGGCGCTAACCAGCCAAAGAGCCCTGCAAGAGTGACAGCATCTCGGTTATTCTCTAGCTGTCCTTAATACAAAAGTCTTGTAGCTCGACTGGTGGCCGCAGAAAGCGGCACTGAGTACAGCTCTCCCCCTGGTGGCGGTTTCAGGATCTACAAGACAGCTCCCAGGTGTGGCTCCGAGTAGGGTCTACAGCCCTTGAGCAGGAACCTGAAGTCCTTGGCTATGCTAACGACTAAGCTCTCACTCTTTGGTCTCCTTTGACTGTTTTCCTTTGTTTCTGCATTTTCTCATGTCTCTGGTTAAACATATTCTTTGACTCATGGTTTTCCACAGACAAAATGCAGGCAGAGGGCCTGGGAACCAAGGACCATAGGGTCCTGCTCCGTTTTCCTGGGCTTCTAACATGAAGTGAAAATGAATTTTAGGTAGGGTTTTTTTGAAAGCCATTTCTTGAAAAATTCATATAGTTCCCCTCCTTGAAACCATGAATGCTGTGAATTGCAGCGATTGTGTTCTGTGAAACTAACTCTATTCCTGGAGGAAATCCCACATGTTACCCACATTATCTTTTACATCCACTGCTGGACTGAGTTGCCTCTTCCCGTGGGGTGTTTGTATATGGTGACTTCAGTGTGTTATTTTTCTCTCTCTGTGTTGCTTCTGGCCTGGCAATCAGGAATATACTACTTGATTGTAAGAGCTTGAGAAGCATGGTCTCATTTCTTTTATTAAGACTGTGTGTAACAGGAGAGCTCATTGTTCCTTGATTGTTTGTAAACCACAGCTGTCAATCAAGGGTTGGCGTATCTTCTTTTGTGCAACATACACCGTCTCTTTTGGGGTTCATAGGGTTACGCCTGCTTTTCTTCCTTCTTGACTCAGTCTGGTTGCAGTTATTTGTTGCAAGGGTGTATTCATGTTGTCTTCATTTTCAGACTTGCAATAAGGATGCTTATAAAGTCCACCTCTTGCCTGTTGTCTGAGAAGGGCAGGATTGCTCTCAGAGTGGGTCTGGGTGGGGCCTCCAGCATCTGGAGAAGCCCTGGAGGAAAGGTAAAGTCCACCTCAGAAGTCCAAGTCGTCTTTCCCCCAAGTCTGCAAGAAGCTGAGACGTTCGATTAGGTGCAACAGACTGAGACCGCAGAGGAGGTGGAAATAGAGCCAGGGTCTAGGGAAGGGAGGGCATGCTCAGCAGCAGAATGTAGACCCCAAGGAGGGAGGAGGGGAGGACATGCAGGCTGGGGCTGACCTAGGAGTGTGCGGAGCCCAGAAGGGTCTGTGACCAACTCGGGTAGTGGGATTCCTTAATCAACAGAAATTGATAAGGGGTCAGGCAAGCAATTCAGGCTAGGCTTTATTGGGGCTCGTGGTGCAGCAGGAGGGAGGGACATGAGGAACAGGTTCCCTTGTCTGGTCGCTGTTGGGGGAAGGAGCTGGTCCCTGAGCTGGGGGGAGGGTGGGGCGGGTCCAGGGGTGGGGCTGGAGGCGTGGCCGGCGTGGTCTGCCCGCCCCCTTGGGGGTGCGTCCTGACCAGGACCCTGCTCTTGTTCTCCACCTCAGACGTGGCAGCGGGGTCTTTTGTCTTTGCTGTTTTGTTCATCTTTTCCCCCAACTGCTCGTGTGTGTCCAGTTATTTTTAGTCCCTCAGAGTTTCTTTGTCATGTGCTGCTTAAGCAGATGCCGTCCGGTGCAAGCAGTGCAGCGGCCGGTGCCACGTCACAGCCGCGGTGAAATCTCGAGTGAGGAGAGAGGCAGGGCCAAAGGCACAAGGAAGGGGAAGACCATGGAGTGTGCAGAGCCCCGGAGGATCTAGCTAAGGCGGGGAGGGGGGACGCGTTTAGGGGGCAGGGGATGAAGAGAAGGTCCCTGCCCTGGAGGATGGGAGGGGACCGTCGGTGTGAAGAAGAACTCCTCAGGGGCGGGGGGACCACTTGTGCGGTTTCACTTCTTCAGGCACAAAGAGGCCTCCGTGGCACCTGGCACAGTCTGAAGCCTCAGCCTCACAGGCCCCCTTGGGAAGCCCAGAGCTTGTTGGAGTCCACACCCGAGCACACCCTTCTCCTCCCAGGCGGGTCCTTGCACTTCTGAAGGAGCCTCTGTGGCGCAGAGCTCCTCCTTCCCTCTGTTGGGACCCTATTCTGTCCCTTGAAGACTTGAATCTGGGCCCTGTGCATCTCTGCCTCCTCTGGAAGCCACGCCGGGGCTGCTCTGGCCCCTCCTCTGCCCTGAGCCCAGCTGGAGACTCCCCCAAGCAGAAGCAACAGGTCAGCACAGAACCAGGCATGAGACCAGAGTACAGGTTGGGAATCCTTTATTTGTCCAGGGCCAAGTCTATTCCCTGTCAGGAAGGCAGGTTTAGGATGTTGCCGGTAAGAGCAAAGGTTTGGTTTCTCCATATTTGCCATGTTTGGAGAAACTGCAGTTTCGGAACCGATGCGAGAGGCCACCGTGGTCGTGGGTGTCTCCTGACCATCGAGATCATCATGTTAGAGCCGCTGGCCTGCTTTCAGGTCAGTCTTCTTGGTCAGGCAGGCAGAGTTGGGATGTGTAATCAATAAGGAAACGGAAATCTCTTCTGTCAACGTCCCTCCATGACCGGTCCTCTTATACTGTAATCTAATCTCTCATCTTCTCAGATTTCACCAGCATAGTATAGATGTTGAACAGATATATACGTGGACATTAAACCACAATGACTTCTGTGAGTTCTGCCGGTTGGCGACGAAACATCTTTGTCAAGACATATGTGACCGTCTTTTCTAAATAATTCATGTGGAACTGGTTGTAGGCCAGCGAAGCCATCTTGGGTAGGATAAATTTCAGCATCTCTGTGACTGCACATGGAAGCAGCCGGTGAAAGGGTGTCAGGGCCTGCTGCATTCCGTGCGTCCTTAATGTTTCTTCTATAAAACTCTTTAGCATCTCTGCGAGAAATGCAGTCACCACAATTGTGAGAATTTCCATAGCCTTGTCCTTGGCAAGCAGAGTACGTAATCCCATAATAAGACCGGAGGTGTAACTGCTCAGTGCATGTCCTACATTTATATCCTGTGACAGGCAGGAGATATGTGTGCCCTTTACAATGAAAGTTGCACATTAAAGTCTGCCGGATGGTGTAGCTTACTGTGCTTTAAAGAAGTCATCAACAGATGGCCAACAAACACATGAAAAGATGCTCAAATTCACTAATCATCAGAGAAATGCAAGTCAAAGCCACAGTGAGGCTATCACTCACACCGTCAGAGTGGCCATCATCAAAAAATCTGGAAACAACAAATGTTGGAGAGGGTGTGGAGAAAAGGGAACTCTCCTGCACTGTTGGTGGGAATGTAAGTTGGTACAGCCACTATGGGAAAACAGTTTGGAGGTTCCTCAGAAAACTAAAAATAGAGCTACCATATGATCCAGTCATCCCACTACTGGGCATATACCCAAAGAAAACCATAATGCAGAAAGAAATGTACCATAATGTTTATTGCAGCACTGTTTACAATAGCCAGGACATGGAAGCAACCTAAATGCCCATCAACAAATGAATGGGTAAAGATGTGGCACATATATACAATGGAATATTACTCAGCTATAAAAAGGAATGAAATTGAGCTAAATGTAATGAGGTGGATAGACCTAGAGTCTGTCATACAGAGTGAAGTAAGCCAGAAAGAGAAAAACAAATATTGTATGCTAACTCATATATATGGAATCAAATCTAAAAATGGTACCGATGAACTCAGTGGCAAGAACAAGGACGCAGATGCAGAGAATGGACTGGAGAACTCGAGGTTTGGGAGGGGGTGGGGGGTTAAGGGGAAGCTGAGACGAAGTGAGAGAGTAGCACAGACACGTATATACTACTCACTGTAAAATAGATGGCCAGTGGGAAGTTGTTTTATAACAAAGGGAGTCCAACTTGAGGATGGAAGATGCCTTAGAGGACTGGGACGGGGAGGGTGGGGGGGACTCGAGGGAGGGTGGGGGGGGAGTCAAGGGAGGGAGGGGATACGGGGATGTGTGTGTAAAGACAGATGATTGAGCTTGGTGTACCCAACAAAAAATAATAAATAAATTAAAAAAAGAAAAGAAAAGAAGTCATCAACATTAAATCCTGGACTTCCTAGGTGGCGCACTGGGTAAGAATCCACCTGCCAATGCAGGGGACACGGGTTTGATCCCTGCCCCGGGAAGATCCCACATGCCGCAGAGCAGCTAAGCCCGTGCGCCACAACTATTGAGCCTGCGCTCTAGAGCCCATGAGCCACAACTGTTGAGCCCATGAGCCACAGCTGTTGAGCCCATGTGCCGCAACTGCTGAAGCCCACGTGCCTAGAGCCCGTGCTCTGCAAGAAGAAAGGCCACGGCAATTAGAAGCCCACGCACCACAACACAGAGTAACCCCGGCTCACCGCAGCTAGAGAAAGCCCGGTGCAGCAATGAAGACCCAACACAACCAAAATAATTAATTCATTAATTTAAAAAAATGGTATTTATATCCTCTGACAGAAGTAAGGGGAGGTGCCCACGTCACAGAGGAAGTGGATCTGGCCAATGAGCCTGTGCCACGGCACATGACACCACTCGAGGGACTGTGGCAGCAAAAGACAGCAGTGAGTAAACGGCCTCAGGCACTAACCAGCCAAAGAGCCCTGCAAGAGTGACAGCATCTCGGTTATTCTCTAGCTGTCCTTAATACAAAAGTCTTGTAGCTCGACTGGTGGCCGCAGAAAGCGGCACTGAGTACAGCTCTCCCCCTGGTGGCGGTTTCAGGATCTACACGACAGCTCCCAGGTGTGGCTCCGAGTAGGGTCTACAGCCCTTGAGCAGGAACCTGAAGTCCTTGGCTATGCTAACGACTAAGCTCTCACTCTTTGGTCTCCTTTGACTGTTTTCCTTTGTTTCTGCATTTTCTCATGTCTCTGGTTAAACATATTCTTTGACTCATGGTTTTCCACAGACAAAATGCAGGCAGAGCGCCTGGGAACCAAGGACCATAGGGTCCTGCTCCGTTTTCCTGGGCTTCTAACATGAAGTGAAAATGAATTTTAGGTAGGGTTTTTTTGAAAGCCATTTCTTGAAAAATTCATATAGTTCCCCTCCTTGAAACCATGAATGCTGTGAATTGCAGCGATTGTGTTCTGTGAAACTAACTCTATTCCTGGAGGAAATCCCACATGTTACCCACATTATCTTTTACATCCACTGCTGGACTGAGTTGCCTCTTCCCGTGGGGTGTTTGTATATGGTGACTTCAGTGTGTTATTTTTCTCTCTCTGTGTTGCTTCTGGCCTGGCAATCAGGAATATACTACTTGATTGTAAGAGCTTGAGAAGCATGGTCTCATTTCTTTTATTAAGACTGTGTGTAACAGGAGAGCTCATTGTTCCTTGATTGTTTGTAAACCACAGCTGTCAATCAAGGGTTGGCGTATCTTCTTTTGTGCAACATACACCGTCTCTTTTGGGGTTCATAGGGTTACGCCTGCTTTTCTTCCTTCTTGACTCAGTCTGGTTGCAGTTATTTGTTGCAAGGGTGTATTCATGTTGTCTTCATTTTCAGACTTGCAATAAGGATGCTTATAAAGTCCACCTCTTGCCTGTTGTCTGAGAAGGGCAGGATTGCCCTCAGAGTGGGTCTGGGTGGGGCCTCCAGCATCTGGAGAAGCCCTGTAGGAAAGGTAAAGTCCACCTCAGAAGTCCAAGTCGTCTTTCCCCCAAGTCTGCAAGAAGCTGAGACGTTCGATTAGGTGCAACAGACTGAGACCGCAGAGGAGGTGGAAATAGAGCCAGGGTCTAGGGAAGGGAGGGCATGCTCAGCAGCAGAATGTAGACCCCAAGGAGGGAGGAGGGGAGGACATGCAGGCTGGGGCTGACCTAGGAGTGTGCGGAGCCCAGAAGGGTCTGTGACCAACTCGGGTAGTGGGATTCCTTAATCAACAGAAATTGATAAGGGGTCAGGCAAGCAATTCAGGCTAGGCTTTATTGGGGCTCGTGGTGCAGCAGGAGGGAGGGACATGAGGAACAGGTTCCCTTGTCTGGTCGCTGTTGGGGGAAGGAGCTGGTCCCTGAGCTGGGGGGAGGGTGGGGCGGGTCCAGGGGTGGGGCTGGAGGCGTGGCCGGCGTGGTCTGCCCGCCCCCTTGGGGGTGCGTCCTGACCAGGACCCTGCTCTTGTTCTCCACCTCAGACGTGGCAGCGGGGTCTTTTGTCTTTGCTGTTTTGTTCATCTTTTCCCCCAACTGCTCGTGTGTGTCCAGTTATTTTTAGTCCCTCAGAGTTTCTTTGTCATGTGCTGCTTAAGCAGATGCCGTCCGGTGCAAGCAGTGCAGCGGCCGGTGCCACGTCACAGCCGCGGTGAAATCTCGAGTGAGGAGAGAGGCAGGGCCAAAGGCACAAGGAAGGGGAAGACCATGGAGTGTGCAGAGCCCCGGAGGATCTAGCTAAGGCGGGGAGGGGGGACGCGTTTAGGGGGCAGGGGATGAAGAGAAGGTCCCTGCCCTGGAGGATGGGAGGGGACCGTCGGTGTGAAGAAGAACTCCTCAGGGGCGGGGGGACCACTTGTGCGGTTTCACTTCTTCAGGCACAAAGAGGCCTCCGTGGCACCTGGCACAGTCTGAAGCCTCAGCCTCACAGGCCCCCTTGGGAAGCCCAGAGCTTGTTGGAGTCCACACCCGAGCACACCCTTCTCCTCCCAGGCGGGTCCTTGCACTTCTGAAGGCGCCTCTGTGGCGCAGAGCTCCTCCTTCCCTCTGTTGGGACCCTATTCTGTCCCTTGAAGACTTGAATCTGGGCCCTGTGCATCTCTGCCTCCTCTGGAAGCCACGCCGGGGCTGCTCTGGCCCCTCCTCTGCCCTGAGCCCAGCTGGAGACTCCCCCAAGCAGAAGCAACAGGTCAGCACAGAACCAGGCATGAGACCAGAGTACAGGTTGGGAATCCTTTATTTGTCCAGGGCCAAGTCTATTCCCTGTCAGGAAGGCAGGTTTAGGATGTTGCCGGTAAGAGCAAAGGTTTGGTTTCTCCATTTTTGCCATGTTTGGAGAAACTGCAGTTTCGGAACCGATGCGAGAGGCCACCGTGGTCGTGGGTGTCTCCTGACCATCGAGATCATCATGTTAGAGCCGCTGGCCTGCTTTCAGGTCAGTCTTCTTGGTCAGGCAGGCAGAGTTGGGATGTGTAATCAATAAGGAAACGGAAATCTCTTCTGTCAACGTCCCTCCATGACCGGTCCTCTTATACTGTAATCTAATCTCTCATCTTCTCAGATTTCACCAGCATAGTATAGATGTTGAACAGATATATACGTGGACATTAAACCACAATGACGTCTGTGAGTTCTGCCGGTTGGCGACGAAACATCTTTGTCAAGACATATGTGACCGTCTTTTCTAAATAATTCATGTGGAACTGGTTGTAGGCCAGCGAAGCCATCTTGGGTAGGATAAATTTCAGCATCTCTGTGACTGCACATGGAAGCAGCCGGTGAAAGGGTGTCAGGGCCTGCTGCATTCCGTGCGTCCTTAATGTTTCTTCTATAAAACTCTTTAGCATCTCTGCGAGAAATGCAGTCACCACAATTGTGAGAATTTCCATAGCCTTGTCCTTGGCAAGCAGAGTACGTAATCCCATAATAAGACCGGAGGTGTAACTGCTCAGTGCATGTCCTACATTTATATCCTGTGACAGGCAGGAGATATGTGTGCCCTTTACAATGAAAGTTGCACATTAAAGTCTGCCGGATGGTGTAGCTTACTGTGCTTTAAAGAAGTCATCAACAGATGGCCAACAAACACATGAAAAGATGCTCAACATCCCTAATCATCAGAGAAATGCAAGTCAAAGCCACAGTGAGGTATCACCTCACACCGATCAGAATGGCCATCATCACAAAATCTGGAAACAACAAATGTTGGAGAGGGTGTGGAGAAAAGGGAACTCTCCTGCACTGTTGGTGGGAATGTAAGTTGGTACAGCCACTATGGGAAACAGTTTGGAGGTTCCTTCAAAAACTACAAATAGAACTACCATATGATCCAGTAATCCCACTACTGGGCATATACCCAAAGAAAACCATAATCCCAAAAGGAACTTGTACCATCATGTTTATTGCAGCACTCTTTACAATAGCCAGGACACGGAAGCAACCTAAATGCCCACCAACAAATGAATGGATAAAGAAGATGTGGCATATATATACAATGGAATATTACTCAGCTATAAAAAGGGATGAGATGGAGCTATATGTAATGAGGTGGATAGAGCTACAGTCTGTCATACAGGGTGCAGGAAGTCAGAAAGAGAAAGACAAATATTGTATGCTAACTCACATATACGGAATCTAAAAATGGTACCGATGAACTCAGTGGCAAGAACAAGGACGCAGATGCAGAGAATGGACTGGAGAACTCGAGGTTTGGGAGGGGGTGGGGGGTTAAGGGGAAGCTGAGACGAAGTGAGAGAGTAGCACAGACACGTATATACTACTCACTGTAAAATAGATGGCCAGTGGGAAGTTGTTTTATAACAAAGGGAGTCCAACTCGAGGATGGAAGATGCCTTAGAGGACTGGGACGGGGAGGGTGGGGGGGACTCGAGGGAGGGTGGGGGGGGAGTCAAGGGAGGGAGGGGATACGGGGATGTGTGTGTAAAGACAGATGATTGAGCTTGGTGTACCCAACAAAAAATAATAAATAAATTAAAAAAAGAAAAGAAAAGAAGTCATCAACATTAAATCCTGGACTTCCTAGGTGGCGCACTGGGTAAGAATCCACCTGCCAATGCAGGGGACACGGGTTTGATCCCTGCCCCGGGAAGATCCCACATGCCGCAGAGCAGCTAAGCCCGTGCGCCACAACTATTGAGCCTGCGCTCTAGAGCCCATGAGCCACAACTGTTGAGCCCATGAGCCACAGCTGTTGAGCCCATGTGCCGCAACTGCTGAAGCCCACGTGCCTAGAGCCCGTGCTCTGCAAGAAGAAAGGCCACGGCAATTAGAAGCCCACGCACCACAACACAGAGTAACCCCGGCTCACCGCAGCTAGAGAAAGCCCGGTGCAGCAATGAAGACCCAACACAACCAAAAAAATTAATTCATTAATTTAAAAAAATGGTATTTATATCCTCTGACAGAAGTAAGGGGAGGTGCCCACGTCACAGAGGAAGTGGATCTGGCCAATGAGCCTGTGCCACGGCACATGACACCACTCGAGGGACTGTGGCAGCAAAAGACAGCAGTGAGTAAACGGCCTCAGGCACTAACCAGCCAAAGAGCCCTGCAAGAGTGACAGCATCTCGGTTATTCTCTAGCTGTCCTTAATACAAAAGTCTTGTAGCTCGACTGGTGGCCGCAGAAAGCGGCACTGAGTACAGCTCTCCCCCTGGTGGCGGTTTCAGGATCTACACGACAGCTCCCAGGTGTGGCTCCGAGTAGGGTCTACAGCCCTTGAGCAGGAACCTGAAGTCCTTGGCTATGCTAACGACTAAGCTCTCACTCTTTGGTCTCCTTTGACTGTTTTCCTTTGTTTCTGCATTTTCTCATGTCTCTGGTTAAACATATTCTTTGACTCATGGTTTTCCACAGACAAAATGCAGGCAGAGCGCCTGGGAACCAAGGACCATAGGGTCCTGCTCCGTTTTCCTGGGCTTCTAACATGAAGTGAAAATGAATTTTAGGTAGGGTTTTTTTGAAAGCCATTTCTTGAAAAATTCATATAGTTCCCCTCCTTGAAACCATGAATGCTGTGAATTGCAGCGATTGTGTTCTGTGAAACTAACTCTATTCCTGGAGGAAATCCCACATGTTACCCACATTATCTTTTACATCCACTGCTGGACTGAGTTGCCTCTTCCCGTGGGGTGTTTGTATATGGTGACTTCAGTGTGTTATTTTTCTCTCTCTGTGTTGCTTCTGGCCTGGCAATCAGGAATATACTACTTGATTGTAAGAGCTTGAGAAGCATGGTCTCATTTCTTTTATTAAGACTGTGTGTAACAGGAGAGCTCATTGTTCCTTGATTGTTTGTAAACCACAGCTGTCAATCAAGGGTTGGCGTATCTTCTTTTGTGCAACATACACCGTCTCTTTTGGGGTTCATAGGGTTACGCCTGCTTTTCTTCCTTCTTGACTCAGTCTGGTTGCAGTTATTTGTTGCAAGGGTGTATTCATGTTGTCTTCATTTTCAGACTTGCAATAAGGATGCTTATAAAGTCCACCTCTTGCCTGTTGTCTGAGAAGGGCAGGATTGCCCTCAGAGTGGGTCTGGGTGGGGCCTCCAGCATCTGGAGAAGCCCTGTAGGAAAGGTAAAGTCCACCTCAGAAGTCCAAGTCGTCTTTCCCCCAAGTCTGCAAGAAGCTGAGACGTTCGATTAGGTGCAACAGACTGAGACCGCAGAGGAGGTGGAAATAGAGCCAGGGTCTAGGGAAGGGAGGGCATGCTCAGCAGCAGAATGTAGACCCCAAGGAGGGAGGAGGGGAGGACATGCAGGCTGGGGCTGACCTAGGAGTGTGCGGAGCCCAGAAGGGTCTGTGACCAACTCGGGTAGTGGGATTCCTTAATCAACAGAAATTGATAAGGGGTCAGGCAAGCAATTCAGGCTAGGCTTTATTGGGGCTCGTGGTGCAGCAGGAGGGAGGGACATGAGGAACAGGTTCCCTTGTCTGGTCGCTGTTGGGGGAAGGAGCTGGTCCCTGAGCTGGGGGGAGGGTGGGGCGGGTCCAGGGGTGGGGCTGGAGGCGTGGCCGGCGTGGTCTGCCCGCCCCCTTGGGGGTGCGTCCTGACCAGGACCCTGCTCTTGTTCTCCACCTCAGACGTGGCAGCGGGGTCTTTTGTCTTTGCTGTTTTGTTCATCTTTTCCCCCAACTGCTCGTGTGTGTCCAGTTATTTTTAGTCCCTCAGAGTTTCTTTGTCATGTGCTGCTTAAGCAGATGCCGTCCGGTGCAAGCAGTGCAGCGGCCGGTGCCACGTCACAGCCGCGGTGAAATCTCGAGTGAGGAGAGAGGCAGGGCCAAAGGCACAAGGAAGGGGAAGACCATGGAGTGTGCAGAGCCCCGGAGGATCTAGCTAAGGCGGGGAGGGGGGACGCGTTTAGGGGGCAGGGGATGAAGAGAAGGTCCCTGCCCTGGAGGATGGGAGGGGACCGTCGGTGTGAAGAAGAACTCCTCAGGGGCGGGGGGACCACTTGTGCGGTTTCACTTCTTCAGGCACAAAGAGGCCTCCGTGGCACCTGGCACAGTCTGAAGCCTCAGCCTCACAGGCCCCCTTGGGAAGCCCAGAGCTTGTTGGAGTCCACACCCGAGCACACCCTTCTCCTCCCAGGCGGGTCCTTGCACTTCTGAAGGCGCCTCTGTGGCGCAGAGCTCCTCCTTCCCTCTGTTGGGACCCTATTCTGTCCCTTGAAGACTTGAATCTGGGCCCTGTGCATCTCTGCCTCCTCTGGAAGCCACGCCGGGGCTGCTCTGGCCCCTCCTCTGCCCTGAGCCCAGCTGGAGACTCCCCCAAGCAGAAGCAACAGGTCAGCACAGAACCAGGCATGAGACCAGAGTACAGGTTGGGAATCCTTTATTTGTCCAGGGCCAAGTCTATTCCCTGTCAGGAAGGCAGGTTTAGGATGTTGCCGGTAAGAGCAAAGGTTTGGTTTCTCCATTTTTGCCATGTTTGGAGAAACTGCAGTTTCGGAACCGATGCGAGAGGCCACCGTGGTCGTGGGTGTCTCCTGACCATCGAGATCATCATGTTAGAGCCGCTGGCCTGCTTTCAGGTCAGTCTTCTTGGTCAGGCAGGCAGAGTTGGGATGTGTAATCAATAAGGAAACGGAAATCTCTTCTGTCAACGTCCCTCCATGACCGGTCCTCTTATACTGTAATCTAATCTCTCATCTTCTCAGATTTCACCAGCATAGTATAGATGTTGAACAGATATATACGTGGACATTAAACCACAATGACGTCTGTGAGTTCTGCCGGTTGGCGACGAAACATCTTTGTCAAGACATATGTGACCGTCTTTTCTAAATAATTCATGTGGAACTGGTTGTAGGCCAGCGAAGCCATCTTGGGCAGGATAAATTTCAGCATCTCTGTGACTGCACATGGAAGCAGCCGGTGAAAGGGTGTCAGGGCCTGCTGCATTCCGTGCGTCCTTAATGTTTCTTCTATAAAACTCTTTAGCATCTCTGCGAGAAATGCAGTCACCACAATTGTGAGAATTTCCATAGCCTTGTCCTTGGCAAGCAGAGTACGTAATCCCATAATAAGACCGGAGGTGTAACTGCTCAGTGCATGTCCTACATTTATATCCTGTGACAGGCAGGAGATATGTGTGCCCTTTACAATGAAAGTTGCACATTAAAGTCTGCCGGATGGTGTAGCTTACTGTGCTTTAAAGAAGTCATCAACAGATGGCCAACAAACACATGAAAAGATGCTCAACATCCCTAATCATCAGAGAAATGCAAGTCAAAGCCACAGTGAGGTATCACCTCACACCGATCAGAATGGCCATCATCACAAAATCTGGAAACAACAAATGTTGGAGAGGGTGTGGAGAAAAGGGAACTCTCCTGCACTGTTGGTGGGAATGTAAGTTGGTACAGCCACTATGGGAAACAGTTTGGAGGTTCCTTCAAAAACTACAAATAGAACTACCATATGATCCAGTAATCCCACTACTGGGCATATACCCAAAGAAAACCATAATCCCAAAAGGAACTTGTACCGTCATGTTTATTGCAGCACTCTTTACAATAGCCAGGACACGGAAGCAACCTAAATGCCCACCAACAAATGAATGGATAAAGAAGATGTGGCATATATATACAATGGAATATTACTCAGCTATAAAAAGGGATGAGATGGAGCTATATGTAATGAGGTGGATAGAGCTACAGTCTGTCATACAGGGTGCAGGAAGTCAGAAAGAGAAAGACAAATATTGTATGCTAACTCACATATACGGAATCTAAAAATGGTACCGATGAACTCAGTGGCAAGAACAAGGACGCAGATGCAGAGAATGGACTGGAGAACTCGAGGTTTGGGAGGGGGTGGGGGGTTAAGGGGAAGCTGAGACGAAGTGAGAGAGTAGCACAGACACGTATATACTACTCACTGTAAAATAGATGGCCAGTGGGAAGTTGTTTTATAACAAAGGGAGTCCAACTCGAGGATGGAAGATGCCTTAGAGGACTGGGACGGGGAGGGTGGGGGGGACTCGAGGGAGGGTGGGGGGGGAGTCAAGGGAGGGAGGGGATACGGGGATGTGTGTGTAAAGACAGATGATTGAGCTTGGTGTACCCAACAAAAAATAATAAATAAATTAAAAAAAGAAAAGAAAAGAAGTCATCAACATTAAATCCTGGACTTCCTAGGTGGCGCACTGGGTAAGAATCCACCTGCCAATGCAGGGGACACGGGTTTGATCCCTGCCCCGGGAAGATCCCACATGCCGCAGAGCAGCTAAGCCCGTGCGCCACAACTATTGAGCCTGCGCTCTAGAGCCCATGAGCCACAACTGTTGAGCCCATGAGCCACAGCTGTTGAGCCCATGTGCCGCAACTGCTGAAGCCCACGTGCCTAGAGCCCGTGCTCTGCAAGAAGAAAGGCCACGGCAATTAGAAGCCCACGCACCACAACACAGAGTAACCCCGGCTCACCGCAGCTAGAGAAAGCCCGGTGCAGCAATGAAGACCCAACACAACCAAAATAATTAATTCATTAATTTAAAAAAATGGTATTTATATCCTCTGACAGAAGTAAGGGGAGGTGCCCACGTCACAGAGGAAGTGGATCTGGCCAATGAGCCTGTGCCACGGCACATGACACCACTCGAGGGACTGTGGCAGCAAAAGACAGCAGTGAGTAAACGGCCTCAGGCACTAACCAGCCAAAGAGCCCTGCAAGAGTGACAGCATCTCGGTTATTCTCTAGCTGTCCTTAATACAAAAGTCTTGTAGCTCGACTGGTGGCCGCAGAAAGCGGCACTGAGTACAGCTCTCCCCCTGGTGGCGGTTTCAGGATCTACACGACAGCTCCCAGGTGTGGCTCCGAGTAGGGTCTACAGCCCTTGAGCAGGAACCTGAAGTCCTTGGCTATGCTAACGACTAAGCTCTCACTCTTTGGTCTCCTTTGACTGTTTTCCTTTGTTTCTGCATTTTCTCATGTCTCTGGTTAAACATATTCTTTGACTCATGGTTTTCCACAGACAAAATGCAGGCAGAGCGCCTGGGAACCAAGGACCATAGGGTCCTGCTCCGTTTTCCTGGGCTTCTAACATGAAGTGAAAATGAATTTTAGGTAGGGTTTTTTTGAAAGCCATTTCTTGAAAAATTCATATAGTTCCCCTCCTTGAAACCATGAATGCTGTGAATTGCAGCGATTGTGTTCTGTGAAACTAACTCTATTCCTGGAGGAAATCCCACATGTTACCCACATTATCTTTTACATCCACTGCTGGACTGAGTTGCCTCTTCCCGTGGGGTGTTTGTATATGGTGACTTCAGTGTGTTATTTTTCTCTCTCTGTGTTGCTTCTGGCCTGGCAATCAGGAATATACTACTTGATTGTAAGAGCTTGAGAAGCATGGTCTCATTTCTTTTATTAAGACTGTGTGTAACAGGAGAGCTCATTGTTCCTTGATTGTTTGTAAACCACAGCTGTCAATCAAGGGTTGGCGTATCTTCTTTTGTGCAACATACACCGTCTCTTTTGGGGTTCATAGGGTTACGCCTGCTTTTCTTCCTTCTTGACTCAGTCTGGTTGCAGTTATTTGTTGCAAGGGTGTATTCATGTTGTCTTCATTTTCAGACTTGCAATAAGGATGCTTATAAAGTCCACCTCTTGCCTGTTGTCTGAGAAGGGCAGGATTGCCCTCAGAGTGGGTCTGGGTGGGGCCTCCAGCATCTGGAGAAGCCCTGTAGGAAAGGTAAAGTCCACCTCAGAAGTCCAAGTCGTCTTTCCCCCAAGTCTGCAAGAAGCTGAGACGTTCGATTAGGTGCAACAGACTGAGACCGCAGAGGAGGTGGAAATAGAGCCAGGGTCTAGGGAAGGGAGGGCATGCTCAGCAGCAGAATGTAGACCCCAAGGAGGGAGGAGGGGAGGACATGCAGGCTGGGGCTGACCTAGGAGTGTGCGGAGCCCAGAAGGGTCTGTGACCAACTCGGGTAGTGGGATTCCTTAATCAACAGAAATTGATAAGGGGTCAGGCAAGCAATTCAGGCTAGGCTTTATTGGGGCTCGTGGTGCAGCAGGAGGGAGGGACATGAGGAACAGGTTCCCTTGTCTGGTCGCTGTTGGGGGAAGGAGCTGGTCCCTGAGCTGGGGGGAGGGTGGGGCGGGTCCAGGGGTGGGGCTGGAGGCGTGGCCGGCGTGGTCTGCCCGCCCCCTTGGGGGTGCGTCCTGACCAGGACCCTGCTCTTGTTCTCCACCTCAGACGTGGCAGCGGGGTCTTTTGTCTTTGCTGTTTTGTTCATCTTTTCCCCCAACTGCTCGTGTGTGTCCAGTTATTTTTAGTCCCTCAGAGTTTCTTTGTCATGTGCTGCTTAAGCAGATGCCGTCCGGTGCAAGCAGTGCAGCGGCCGGTGCCACGTCACAGCCGCGGTGAAATCTCGAGTGAGGAGAGAGGCAGGGCCAAAGGCACAAGGAAGGGGAAGACCATGGAGTGTGCAGAGCCCCGGAGGATCTAGCTAAGGCGGGGAGGGGGGACGCGTTTAGGGGGCAGGGGATGAAGAGAAGGTCCCTGCCCTGGAGGATGGGAGGGGACCGTCGGTGTGAAGAAGAACTCCTCAGGGGCGGGGGGACCACTTGTGCGGTTTCACTTCTTCAGGCACAAAGAGGCCTCCGTGGCACCTGGCACAGTCTGAAGCCTCAGCCTCACAGGCCCCCTTGGGAAGCCCAGAGCTTGTTGGAGTCCACACCCGAGCACACCCTTCTCCTCCCAGGCGGGTCCTTGCACTTCTGAAGGCGCCTCTGTGGCGCAGAGCTCCTCCTTCCCTCTGTTGGGACCCTATTCTGTCCCTTGAAGACTTGAATCTGGGCCCTGTGCATCTCTGCCTCCTCTGGAAGCCACGCCGGGGCTGCTCTGGCCCCTCCTCTGCCCTGAGCCCAGCTGGAGACTCCCCCAAGCAGAAGCAACAGGTCAGCACAGAACCAGGCATGAGACCAGAGTACAGGTTGGGAATCCTTTATTTGTCCAGGGCCAAGTCTATTCCCTGTCAGGAAGGCAGGTTTAGGATGTTGCCGGTAAGAGCAAAGGTTTGGTTTCTCCATTTTTGCCATGTTTGGAGAAACTGCAGTTTCGGAACCGATGCGAGAGGCCACCGTGGTCGTGGGTGTCTCCTGACCATCGAGATCATCATGTTAGAGCCGCTGGCCTGCTTTCAGGTCAGTCTTCTTGGTCAGGCAGGCAGAGTTGGGATGTGTAATCAATAAGGAAACGGAAATCTCTTCTGTCAACGTCCCTCCATGACCGGTCCTCTTATACTGTAATCTAATCTCTCATCTTCTCAGATTTCACCAGCATAGTATAGATGTTGAACAGATATATACGTGGACATTAAACCACAATGACGTCTGTGAGTTCTGCCGGTTGGCGACGAAACATCTTTGTCAAGACATATGTGACCGTCTTTTCTAAATAATTCATGTGGAACTGGTTGTAGGCCAGCGAAGCCATCTTGGGTAGGATAAATTTCAGCATCTCTGTGACTGCACATGGAAGCAGCCGGTGAAAGGGTGTCAGGGCCTGCTGCATTCCGTGCGTCCTTAATGTTTCTTCTATAAAACTCTTTAGCATCTCTGCGAGAAATGCAGTCACCACAATTGTGAGAATTTCCATAGCCTTGTCCTTGGCAAGCAGAGTACGTAATCCCATAATAAGACCGGAGGTGTAACTGCTCAGTGCATGTCCTACATTTATATCCTGTGACAGGCAGGAGATATGTGTGCCCTTTACAATGAAAGTTGCACATTAAAGTCTGCCGGATGGTGTAGCTTACTGTGCTTTAAAGAAGTCATCAACAGATGGCCAACAAACACATGAAAAGATGCTCAACATCCCTAATCATCAGAGAAATGCAAGTCAAAGCCACAGTGAGGTATCACCTCACACCGATCAGAATGGCCATCATCACAAAATCTGGAAACAACAAATGTTGGAGAGGGTGTGGAGAAAAGGGAACTCTCCTGCACTGTTGGTGGGAATGTAAGTTGGTACAGCCACTATGGGAAACAGTTTGGAGGTTCCTTCAAAAACTACAAATAGAACTACCATATGATCCAGTAATCCCACTACTGGGCATATACCCAAAGAAAACCATAATCCCAAAAGGAACTTGTACCATCATGTTTATTGCAGCACTCTTTACAATAGCCAGGACACGGAAGCAACCTAAATGCCCACCAACAAATGAATGGATAAAGAAGATGTGGCATATATATACAATGGAATATTACTCAGCTATAAAAAGGGATGAGATGGAGCTATATGTAATGAGGTGGATAGAGCTACAGTCTGTCATACAGGGTGCAGGAAGTCAGAAAGAGAAAGACAAATATTGTATGCTAACTCACATATACGGAATCTAAAAATGGTACCGATGAACTCAGTGGCAAGAACAAGGACGCAGATGCAGAGAATGGACTGGAGAACTCGAGGTTTGGGAGGGGGTGGGGGGTTAAGGGGAAGCTGAGACGAAGTGAGAGAGTAGCACAGACACGTATATACTACTCACTGTAAAATAGATGGCCAGTGGGAAGTTGTTTTATAACAAAGGGAGTCCAACTCGAGGATGGAAGATGCCTTAGAGGACTGGGACGGGGAGGGTGGGGGGGACTCGAGGGAGGGTGGGGGGGGAGTCAAGGGAGGGAGGGGATACGGGGATGTGTGTGTAAAGACAGATGATTGAGCTTGGTGTACCCAACAAAAAATAATAAATAAATTAAAAAAAGAAAAGAAAAGAAGTCATCAACATTAAATCCTGGACTTCCTAGGTGGCGCACTGGGTAAGAATCCACCTGCCAATGCAGGGGACACGGGTTTGATCCCTGCCCCGGGAAGATCCCACATGCCGCAGAGCAGCTAAGCCCGTGCGCCACAACTATTGAGCCTGCGCTCTAGAGCCCATGAGCCACAACTGTTGAGCCCATGAGCCACAGCTGTTGAGCCCATGTGCCGCAACTGCTGAAGCCCACGTGCCTAGAGCCCGTGCTCTGCAAGAAGAAAGGCCACGGCAATTAGAAGCCCACGCACCACAACACAGAGTAACCCCGGCTCACCGCAGCTAGAGAAAGCCCGGTGCAGCAATGAAGACCCAACACAACCAAAATAATTAATTCATTAATTTAAAAAAATGGTATTTATATCCTCTGACAGAAGTAAGGGGAGGTGCCCACGTCACAGAGGAAGTGGATCTGGCCAATGAGCCTGTGCCACGGCACATGACACCACTCGAGGGACTGTGGCAGCAAAAGACAGCAGTGAGTAAACGGCCTCAGGCACTAACCAGCCAAAGAGCCCTGCAAGAGTGACAGCATCTCGGTTATTCTCTAGCTGTCCTTAATACAAAAGTCTTGTAGCTCGACTGGTGGCAGCAGAAAGCGGCACTGAGTACAGCTCTCCCCCTGGTGGCGGTTTCAGGATCTACACGACAGCTCCCAGGTGTGGCTCCGAGTAGGGTCTACAGCCCTTGAGCAGGAACCTGAAGTCCTTGGCTATGCTAACGACTAAGCTCTCACTCTTTGGTCTCCTTTGACTGTTTTCCTTTGTTTCTGCATTTTCTCATGTCTCTGGTTAAACATATTCTTTGACTCATGGTTTTCCACAGACAAAATGCAGGCAGAGCGCCTGGGAACCAAGGACCATAGGGTCCTGCTCCGTTTTCCTGGGCTTCTAACATGAAGTGAAAATGAATTTTAGGTAGGGTTTTTTTGAAAGCCATTTCTTGAAAAATTCATATAGTTCCCCTCCTTGAAACCATGAATGCTGTGAATTGCAGCGATTGTGTTCTGTGAAACTAACTCTATTCCTGGAGGAAATCCCACATGTTACCCACATTATCTTTTACATCCACTGCTGGACTGAGTTGCCTCTTCCCGTGGGGTGTTTGTATATGGTGACTTCAGTGTGTTATTTTTCTCTCTCTGTGTTGCTTCTGGCCTGGCAATCAGGAATATACTACTTGATTGTAAGAGCTTGAGAAGCATGGTCTCATTTCTTTTATTAAGACTGTGTGTAACAGGAGAGCTCATTGTTCCTTGATTGTTTGTAAACCACAGCTGTCAATCAAGGGTTGGCGTATCTTCTTTTGTGCAACATACACCGTCTCTTTTGGGGTTCATAGGGTTACGCCTGCTTTTCTTCCTTCTTGACTCAGTCTGGTTGCAGTTATTTGTTGCAAGGGTGTATTCATGTTGTCTTCATTTTCAGACTTGCAATAAGGATGCTTATAAAGTCCACCTCTTGCCTGTTGTCTGAGAAGGGCAGGATTGCCCTCAGAGTGGGTCTGGGTGGGGCCTCCAGCATCTGGAGAAGCCCTGTAGGAAAGGTAAAGTCCACCTCAGAAGTCCAAGTCGTCTTTCCCCCAAGTCTGCAAGAAGCTGAGACGTTCGATTAGGTGCAACAGACTGAGACCGCAGAGGAGGTGGAAATAGAGCCAGGGTCTAGGGAAGGGAGGGCATGCTCAGCAGCAGAATGTAGACCCCAAGGAGGGAGGAGGGGAGGACATGCAGGCTGGGGCTGACCTAGGAGTGTGCGGAGCCCAGAAGGGTCTGTGACCAACTCGGGTAGTGGGATTCCTTAATCAACAGAAATTGATAAGGGGTCAGGCAAGCAATTCAGGCTAGGCTTTATTGGGGCTCGTGGTGCAGCAGGAGGGAGGGACATGAGGAACAGGTTCCCTTGTCTGGTCGCTGTTGGGGGAAGGAGCTGGTCCCTGAGCTGGGGGGAGGGTGGGGCGGGTCCAGGGGTGGGGCTGGAGGCGTGGCCGGCGTGGTCTGCCCGCCCCCTTGGGGGTGCGTCCTGACCAGGACCCTGCTCTTGTTCTCCACCTCAGACGTGGCAGCGGGGTCTTTTGTCTTTGCTGTTTTGTTCATCTTTTCCCCCAACTGCTCGTGTGTGTCCAGTTATTTTTAGTCCCTCAGAGTTTCTTTGTCATGTGCTGCTTAAGCAGATGCCGTCCGGTGCAAGCAGTGCAGCGGCCGGTGCCACGTCACAGCCGCGGTGAAATCTCGAGTGAGGAGAGAGGCAGGGCCAAAGGCACAAGGAAGGGGAAGACCATGGAGTGTGCAGAGCCCCGGAGGATCTAGCTAAGGCGGGGAGGGGGGACGCGTTTAGGGGGCAGGGGATGAAGAGAAGGTCCCTGCCCTGGAGGATGGGAGGGGACCGTCGGTGTGAAGAAGAACTCCTCAGGGGCGGGGGGACCACTTGTGCGGTTTCACTTCTTCAGGCACAAAGAGGCCTCCGTGGCACCTGGCACAGTCTGAAGCCTCAGCCTCACAGGCCCCCTTGGGAAGCCCAGAGCTTGTTGGAGTCCACACCCGAGCACACCCTTCTCCTCCCAGGCGGGTCCTTGCACTTCTGAAGGCGCCTCTGTGGCGCAGAGCTCCTCCTTCCCTCTGTTGGGACCCTATTCTGTCCCTTGAAGACTTGAATCTGGGCCCTGTGCATCTCTGCCTCCTCTGGAAGCCACGCCGGGGCTGCTCTGGCCCCTCCTCTGCCCTGAGCCCAGCTGGAGACTCCCCCAAGCAGAAGCAACAGGTCAGCACAGAACCAGGCATGAGACCAGAGTACAGGTTGGGAATCCTTTATTTGTCCAGGGCCAAGTCTATTCCCTGTCAGGAAGGCAGGTTTAGGATGTTGCCGGTAAGAGCAAAGGTTTGGTTTCTCCATTTTTGCCATGTTTGGAGAAACTGCAGTTTCGGAACCGATGCGAGAGGCCACCGTGGTCGTGGGTGTCTCCTGACCATCGAGATCATCATGTTAGAGCCGCTGGCCTGCTTTCAGGTCAGTCTTCTTGGTCAGGCAGGCAGAGTTGGGATGTGTAATCAATAAGGAAACGGAAATCTCTTCTGTCAACGTCCCTCCATGACCGGTCCTCTTATACTGTAATCTAATCTCTCATCTTCTCAGATTTCACCAGCATAGTATAGATGTTGAACAGATATATACGTGGACATTAAACCACAATGACTTCTGTGAGTTCTGCCGGTTGGCGACGAAACATCTTTGTCAAGACATATGTGACCGTCTTTTCTAAATAATTCATGTGGAACTGGTTGTAGGCCAGCGAAGCCATCTTGGGTAGGATAAATTTCAGCATCTCTGTGACTGCACATGGAAGCAGCCGGTGAAAGGGTGTCAGGGCCTGCTGCATTCCGTGCGTCCTTAATGTTTCTTCTATAAAACTCTTTAGCATCTCTGCGAGAAATGCAGTCACCACAATTGTGAGAATTTCCATAGCCTTGTCCTTGGCAAGCAGAGTACGTAATCCCATAATAAGACCGGAGGTGTAACTGCTCAGTGCATGTCCTACATTTATATCCTGTGACAGGCAGGAGATATGTGTGCCCTTTACAATGAAAGTTGCACATTAAAGTCTGCCGGATGGTGTAGCTTACTGTGCTTTAAAGAAGTCATCAACAGATGGCCAACAAACACATGAAAAGATGCTCAACATCCCTAATCATCAGAGAAATGCAAGTCAAAGCCACAGTGAGGTATCACCTCACACCGATCAGAATGGCCATCATCACAAAATCTGGAAACAACAAATGTTGGAGAGGGTGTGGAGAAAAGGGAACTCTCCTGCACTGTTGGTGGGAATGTAAGTTGGTACAGCCACTATGGGAAACAGTTTGGAGGTTCCTTCAAAAACTACAAATAGAACTACCATATGATCCAGTAATCCCACTACTGGGCATATACCCAAAGAAAACCATAATCCCAAAAGGAACTTGTACCATCATGTTTATTGCAGCACTCTTTACAATAGCCAGGACACGGAAGCAACCTAAATGCCCACCAACAAATGAATGGATAAAGAAGATGTGGCATATATATACAATGGAATATTACTCAGCTATAAAAAGGGATGAGATGGAGCTATATGTAATGAGGTGGATAGAGCTACAGTCTGTCATACAGGGTGCAGGAAGTCAGAAAGAGAAAGACAAATATTGTATGCTAACTCACATATACGGAATCTAAAAATGGTACCGATGAACTCAGTGGCAAGAACAAGGACGCAGATGCAGAGAATGGACTGGAGAACTCGAGGTTTGGGAGGGGGTGGGGGGTTAAGGGGAAGCTGAGACGAAGTGAGAGAGTAGCACAGACACGTATATACTACTCACTGTAAAATAGATGGCCAGTGGGAAGTTGTTTTATAACAAAGGGAGTCCAACTCGAGGATGGAAGATGCCTTAGAGGACTGGGACGGGGAGGGTGGGGGGGACTCGAGGGAGGGTGGGGGGGGAGTCAAGGGAGGGAGGGGATACGGGGATGTGTGTGTAAAGACAGATGATTGAGCTTGGTGTACCCAACAAAAAATAATAAATAAATTAAAAAAAGAAAAGAAAAGAAGTCATCAACATTAAATCCTGGACTTCCTAGGTGGCGCACTGGGTAAGAATCCACCTGCCAATGCAGGGGACACGGGTTTGATCCCTGCCCCGGGAAGATCCCACATGCCGCAGAGCAGCTAAGCCCGTGCGCCACAACTATTGAGCCTGCGCTCTAGAGCCCATGAGCCACAACTGTTGAGCCCATGAGCCACAGCTGTTGAGCCCATGTGCCGCAACTGCTGAAGCCCACGTGCCTAGAGCCCGTGCTCTGCAAGAAGAAAGGCCACGGCAATTAGAAGCCCACGCACCACAACACAGAGTAACCCCGGCTCACCGCAGCTAGAGAAAGCCCGGTGCAGCAATGAAGACCCAACACAACCAAAATAATTAATTCATTAATTTAAAAAAATGGTATTTATATCCTCTGACAGAAGTAAGGGGAGGTGCCCACGTCACAGAGGAAGTGGATCTGGCCAATGAGCCTGTGCCACGGCACATGACACCACTCGAGGGACTGTGGCAGCAAAAGACAGCAGTGAGTAAACGGCCTCAGGCACTAACCAGCCAAAGAGCCCTGCAAGAGTGACAGCATCTCGGTTATTCTCTAGCTGTCCTTAATACAAAAGTCTTGTAGCTCGACTGGTGGCAGCAGAAAGCGGCACTGAGTACAGCTCTCCCCCTGGTGGCGGTTTCAGGATCTACACGACAGCTCCCAGGTGTGGCTCCGAGTAGGGTCTACAGCCCTTGAGCAGGAACCTGAAGTCCTTGGCTATGCTAACGACTAAGCTCTCACTCTTTGGTCTCCTTTGACTGTTTTCCTTTGTTTCTGCATTTTCTCATGTCTCTGGTTAAACATATTCTTTGACTCATGGTTTTCCACAGACAAAATGCAGGCAGAGCGCCTGGGAACCAAGGACCATAGGGTCCTGCTCCGTTTTCCTGGGCTTCTAACATGAAGTGAAAATGAATTTTAGGTAGGGTTTTTTTGAAAGCCATTTCTTGAAAAATTCATATAGTTCCCCTCCTTGAAACCATGAATGCTGTGAATTGCAGCGATTGTGTTCTGTGAAACTAACTCTATTCCTGGAGGAAATCCCACATGTTACCCACATTATCTTTTACATCCACTGCTGGACTGAGTTGCCTCTTCCCGTGGGGTGTTTGTATATGGTGACTTCAGTGTGTTATTTTTCTCTCTCTGTGTTGCTTCTGGCCTGGCAATCAGGAATATACTACTTGATTGTAAGAGCTTGAGAAGCATGGTCTCATTTCTTTTATTAAGACTGTGTGTAACAGGAGAGCTCATTGTTCCTTGATTGTTTGTAAACCACAGCTGTCAATCAAGGGTTGGCGTATCTTCTTTTGTGCAACATACACCGTCTCTTTTGGGGTTCATAGGGTTACGCCTGCTTTTCTTCCTTCTTGACTCAGTCTGGTTGCAGTTATTTGTTGCAAGGGTGTATTCATGTTGTCTTCATTTTCAGACTTGCAATAAGGATGCTTATAAAGTCCACCTCTTGCCTGTTGTCTGAGAAGGGCAGGATTGCCCTCAGAGTGGGTCTGGGTGGGGCCTCCAGCATCTGGAGAAGCCCTGTAGGAAAGGTAAAGTCCACCTCAGAAGTCCAAGTCGTCTTTCCCCCAAGTCTGCAAGAAGCTGAGACGTTCGATTAGGTGCAACAGACTGAGACCGCAGAGGAGGTGGAAATAGAGCCAGGGTCTAGGGAAGGGAGGGCATGCTCAGCAGCAGAATGTAGACCCCAAGGAGGGAGGAGGGGAGGACATGCAGGCTGGGGCTGACCTAGGAGTGTGCGGAGCCCAGAAGGGTCTGTGACCAACTCGGGTAGTGGGATTCCTTAATCAACAGAAATTGATAAGGGGTCAGGCAAGCAATTCAGGCTAGGCTTTATTGGGGCTCGTGGTGCAGCAGGAGGGAGGGACATGAGGAACAGGTTCCCTTGTCTGGTCGCTGTTGGGGGAAGGAGCTGGTCCCTGAGCTGGGGGGAGGGTGGGGCGGGTCCAGGGGTGGGGCTGGAGGCGTGGCCGGCGTGGTCTGCCCGCCCCCTTGGGGGTGCGTCCTGACCAGGACCCTGCTCTTGTTCTCCACCTCAGACGTGGCAGCGGGGTCTTTTGTCTTTGCTGTTTTGTTCATCTTTTCCCCCAACTGCTCGTGTGTGTCCAGTTATTTTTAGTCCCTCAGAGTTTCTTTGTCATGTGCTGCTTAAGCAGATGCCGTCCGGTGCAAGCAGTGCAGCGGCCGGTGCCACGTCACAGCCGCGGTGAAATCTCGAGTGAGGAGAGAGGCAGGGCCAAAGGCACAAGGAAGGGGAAGACCATGGAGTGTGCAGAGCCCCGGAGGATCTAGCTAAGGCGGGGAGGGGGGACGCGTTTAGGGGGCAGGGGATGAAGAGAAGGTCCCTGCCCTGGAGGATGGGAGGGGACCGTCGGTGTGAAGAAGAACTCCTCAGGGGCGGGGGGACCACTTGTGCGGTTTCACTTCTTCAGGCACAAAGAGGCCTCCGTGGCACCTGGCACAGTCTGAAGCCTCAGCCTCACAGGCCCCCTTGGGAAGCCCAGAGCTTGTTGGAGTCCACACCCGAGCACACCCTTCTCCTCCCAGGCGGGTCCTTGCACTTCTGAAGGCGCCTCTGTGGCGCAGAGCTCCTCCTTCCCTCTGTTGGGACCCTATTCTGTCCCTTGAAGACTTGAATCTGGGCCCTGTGCATCTCTGCCTCCTCTGGAAGCCACGCCGGGGCTGCTCTGGCCCCTCCTCTGCCCTGAGCCCAGCTGGAGACTCCCCCAAGCAGAAGCAACAGGTCAGCACAGAACCAGGCATGAGACCAGAGTACAGGTTGGGAATCCTTTATTTGTCCAGGGCCAAGTCTATTCCCTGTCAGGAAGGCAGGTTTAGGATGTTGCCGGTAAGAGCAAAGGTTTGGTTTCTCCATATTTGCCATGTTTGGAGAAACTGCAGTTTTCGGAACCGATGCGAGAGGCCACCGTGGTCGTGGGTGTCTCCTGACCATCGAGATCATCATGTTAGAGCCGCTGGCCTGCTTTCAGGTCAGTCTTCTTGGTCAGGCAGGCAGAGTTGGGATGTGTAATCAATAAGGAAACGGAAATCTCTTCTGTCAACGTCCCTCCATGACCGGTCCTCTTATACTGTAATCTAATCTCTCATCTTCTCAGATTTCACCAGCATAGTATAGATGTTGAACAGATATATACGTGGACATTAAACCACAATGACTTCTGTGAGTTCTGCCGGTTGGCGACGAAACATCTTTGTCAAGACATATGTGACCGTCTTTTCTAAATAATTCATGTGGAACTGGTTGTAGGCCAGCGAAGCCATCTTGGGTAGGATAAATTTCAGCATCTCTGTGACTGCACATGGAAGCAGCCGGTGAAAGGGTGTCAGGGCCTGCTGCATTCCGTGCGTCCTTAATGTTTCTTCTATAAAACTCTTTAGCATCTCTGCGAGAAATGCAGTCACCACAATTGTGAGAATTTCCATAGCCTTGTCCTTGGCAAGCAGAGTACGTAATCCCATAATAAGACCGGAGGTGTAACTGCTCAGTGCATGTCCTACATTTATATCCTGTGACAGGCAGGAGATATGTGTGCCCTTTACAATGAAAGTTGCACATTAAAGTCTGCCGGATGGTGTAGCTTACTGTGCTTTAAAGAAGTCATCAACAGATGGCCAACAAACACATGAAAAGATGCTCAACATCCCTAATCATCAGAGAAATGCAAGTCAAAGCCACAGTGAGGTATCACCTCACACCGATCAGAATGGCCATCATCACAAAATCTGGAAACAACAAATGTTGGAGAGGGTGTGGAGAAAAGGGAACTCTCCTGCACTGTTGGTGGGAATGTAAGTTGGTACAGCCACTATGGGAAACAGTTTGGAGGTTCCTTCAAAAACTACAAATAGAACTACCATATGATCCAGTAATCCCACTACTGGGCATATACCCAAAGAAAACCATAATCCCAAAAGGAACTTGTACCATCATGTTTATTGCAGCACTCTTTACAATAGCCAGGACACGGAAGCAACCTAAATGCCCACCAACAAATGAATGGATAAAGAAGATGTGGCATATATATACAATGGAATATTACTCAGCTATAAAAAGGGATGAGATGGAGCTATATGTAATGAGGTGGATAGAGCTACAGTCTGTCATACAGGGTGCAGGAAGTCAGAAAGAGAAAGACAAATATTGTATGCTAACTCACATATACGGAATCTAAAAATGGTACCGATGAACTCAGTGGCAAGAACAAGGACGCAGATGCAGAGAATGGACTGGAGAACTCGAGGTTTGGGAGGGGGTGGGGGGTTAAGGGGAAGCTGAGACGAAGTGAGAGAGTAGCACAGACACGTATATACTACTCACTGTAAAATAGATGGCCAGTGGGAAGTTGTTTTATAACAAAGGGAGTCCAACTCGAGGATGGAAGATGCCTTAGAGGACTGGGACGGGGAGGGTGGGGGGGACTCGAGGGAGGGTGGGGGGGGAGTCAAGGGAGGGAGGGGATACGGGGATGTGTGTGTAAAGACAGATGATTGAGCTTGGTGTACCCAACAAAAAATAATAAATAAATTAAAAAAAGAAAAGAAAAGAAGTCATCAACATTAAATCCTGGACTTCCTAGGTGGCGCACTGGGTAAGAATCCACCTGCCAATGCAGGGGACACGGGTTTGATCCCTGCCCCGGGAAGATCCCACATGCCGCAGAGCAGCTAAGCCCGTGCGCCACAACTATTGAGCCTGCGCTCTAGAGCCCATGAGCCACAACTGTTGAGCCCATGAGCCACAGCTGTTGAGCCCATGTGCCGCAACTGCTGAAGCCCACGTGCCTAGAGCCCGTGCTCTGCAAGAAGAAAGGCCACGGCAATTAGAAGCCCACGCACCACAACACAGAGTAACCCCGGCTCACCGCAGCTAGAGAAAGCCCGGTGCAGCAATGAAGACCCAACACAACCAAAATAATTAATTCATTAATTTAAAAAAATGGTATTTATATCCTCTGACAGAAGTAAGGGGAGGTGCCCACGTCACAGAGGAAGTGGATCTGGCCAATGAGCCTGTGCCACGGCACATGACACCACTCGAGGGACTGTGGCAGCAAAAGACAGCAGTGAGTAAACGGCCTCAGGCACTAACCAGCCAAAGAGCCCTGCAAGAGTGACAGCATCTCGGTTATTCTCTAGCTGTCCTTAATACAAAAGTCTTGTAGCTCGACTGGTGGCAGCAGAAAGCGGCACTGAGTACAGCTCTCCCCCTGGTGGCGGTTTCAGGATCTACACGACAGCTCCCAGGTGTGGCTCCGAGTAGGGTCTACAGCCCTTGAGCAGGAACCTGAAGTCCTTGGCTATGCTAACGACTAAGCTCTCACTCTTTGGTCTCCTTTGACTGTTTTCCTTTGTTTCTGCATTTTCTCATGTCTCTGGTTAAACATATTCTTTGACTCATGGTTTTCCACAGACAAAATGCAGGCAGAGCGCCTGGGAACCAAGGACCATAGGGTCCTGCTCCGTTTTCCTGGGCTTCTAACATGAAGTGAAAATGAATTTTAGGTAGGGTTTTTTTGAAAGCCATTTCTTGAAAAATTCATATAGTTCCCCTCCTTGAAACCATGAATGCTGTGAATTGCAGCGATTGTGTTCTGTGAAACTAACTCTATTCCTGGAGGAAATCCCACATGTTACCCACATTATCTTTTACATCCACTGCTGGACTGAGTTGCCTCTTCCGTGGGGTGTTTGTATATGGTGACTTCAGTGTGTTATTTTTCTCTCCTCTGTGTTGCTTCTGGCCTGGCAATCAGGAATATACTACTTGATTGTAAGAGCTTGAGAAGCATGGTCTCATTTCTTTTATTAAGACTGTGTGTAACAGGAGAGCTCATTGTTCCTTGATTGTTTGTAAACCACAGCTGTCAATCAAGGGTTGGCGTATCTTCTTTTGTGCAACATACACCGTCTCTTTTGGGGTTCATAGGGTTACGCCTGCTTTTCTTCCTTCTTGACTCAGTCTGGTTGCAGTTATTTGTTGCAAGGGTGTATTCATGTTGTCTTCATTTTCAGACTTGCAATAAGGATGCTTATAAAGTCCACCTCTTGCCTGTTGTCTGAGAAGGGCAGGATTGCCCTCAGAGTGGGTCTGGGTGGGGCCTCCAGCATCTGGAGAAGCCCTGTAGGAAAGGTAAAGTCCACCTCAGAAGTCCAAGTCGTCTTTCCCCCAAGTCTGCAAGAAGCTGAGACGTTCGATTAGGTGCAACAGACCTGAGACCGCAGAGGAGGTGGAAATAGAGCCAGGGTCTAGGGAAGGGAGGGCATGCTCAGCAGCAGAATGTAGACCA
>NW_026648511.1:0-51427 GCF_030028045.1 Hippopotamus amphibius kiboko | reverse complement strand
TGCCTCCCGGGCTGGGAGAGCCTCCACTGCCCCAACTGTCCAACGGCCTCAGGACCACACTTCTAGGAGTGTGGGTCTGACAGGCAGGGCGGCCTGAGGGAGGAACGTGGATGGCAGGCCCAAGCCACTGCGCTGAGCATTGCCCCTGGAAGTCCCAGCTGCAGGCTCTCTGCTCCACGCCCAAGCTGGAGTGAGCCTGGACCCTGGCCTGCAGACCAGGCTTGCCCTGGGCACTGCTAGGGCGGGACCCATCCCAGGCTCAGCCAGGCCTCCCTAGGGCTTGTGCTGGCCTAGGCCCCTGCCAGCCAGCAGGAGCTGGACGGAACACAGTTCATTGGAGAAGGCCCCAGGGTGTTGCCGGTGTGTCTCTTGCACTGCTCGGAAGAAGCTGCAGGTCCACAGGCTGTGTGTGCACGTGGCCACTGGGGCCTGAGGAGAGAAGAGGCATGAGCCCCCTTGCAAGCGGGACTCCTGCCACCTCGGAGTTGCCTGCCACACACCCCCCTGCTGCCTGCGCTGTCTTCCCTGCTGGCAGGCCTCTGGGTGCCCCGGCCAGTCTATGCCAAGGAAGCAAGGTGCTTGCTCTCCCCTTGCTGGAAGCTCCTCCTACAGCCTTCTGGGCCAGGGGACACATGCCCCCTGGACCAGCAGCCTGCAAGGAAGCTGCAGCTTAGCCATCCAGGAAGGCCCGCAGTAGTAGGCAGGAAGCCCCCTGCTAAGGACAGCTTTGCCACGCCAAACCTTGGAGGAGCTCATGGAGGCCCGGGCCTGCAGCGTTTTCCACGGGAGAGCACTGGGTTGCCCAAAGCCTCCCCTGCGGCTTCGGAGCACCCTCCAGCCCCCACGCCCTGGCAACCCACTCTGTTGCCGGAGGGAAGTTCCAAGCAGGGCGCTCTCGCTTGGGGAGCCAGGGTGCCTCCTGCTTGGAGAGTTGCTCAGGAACTCCTGTGGAGCGAGGCTTCCCCTCCCATGCTTGGCGGCCAGCAGATGGTGTCCTCGCTCCACCGAAAAACTCGCTGCTTTGAATTCAGCTGTGGATCTCCTAGCTGACCTCTCTGCCCCAAGCAGCAACTCCAGCGTGCACCCAGCCCCCAACAAGGAGAGTGCCTTTCCTGAGCGCTGCTATGCCATGGCAGCTCCGGGAAGGCCTCCTAGGGCCTCCTCTCCCCTCACACCGTCGTGTCATTCAGCCCACCCGGGGAGCAAAGGGCCCCCTGGGCAGGGCTCAGGGTGCAGCCCGTGTGTGGTTTCATGGCTGGGAAAGGGGAGATCCTGAAGCTGGCTGCCCGCTTGTGAATGGGGCCGGAGGGCAAGAGCCGGCATTCGTTTCGTGGGAAGCGGGAGATCGGGGGTCTCCAAGCTGCACGCAGATCCCCTCCCTGGCTGCCCCTCTTGCTGCTTCCCGGCTGCCAAGCCTCTCTTCCCCACGCGTGCGTCTCACCGAAAGGAGCAGGCTGCTTGCCATTCCTGGCAAGGGCCTCGTCCCACAGGCCCCGTTGCCTCCAAGGGGAGTGCACATTGACCCAGAGCCTCCAGAGGAGCTGCAGTCTCTCCAGCCACAGAGGCCTTGCAGCTGAGCCCAGGACAGCCTGCTGCGTGGAGGGCTTCGATGGGAGAGGGCCGTGCTTCCCTGGCGGGGGCTCTGGCTCACACTGCTTTCCGTGGGGAAACACTGTGTGCGCCAAGTGTCTCCTGGGTGCAGAAGCTCTCTCCCCAGCGCCGGAGGTGCGGGGAACCCTCTCTGGACACAGAGCAGTGTTCTAGGCAGGCCTCCCGGGCTGGGAGAGCCTCCACTGCCCCAACTGTCCAACGGCCTCAGGACCACACTTCTAGGGAGTGTGGGTCTGACAGGCAGGGCGGCCTGAGGGAGGAACGTGGATGGCAGGCCCAAGCCACTGCGCTGAGCATTGCCCCTGGAAGTCCCAGCTGCAGGCTCTCTGCTCCACGCCCAAGCTGGAGTGAGCCTGGACCCTGGCCTGCAGACCCAGGCTTGCCCTGGGCACTGCTAGGGCGGGACCCATCCCAGGCTCAGCCAGGCCTCCCTAGGGCTTGTGCTGGCCTAGGCCCCTGCCAGCCAGCAGGAGCTGGACGGAACACAGTTCATTGGAGAAGGCCCCAGGGTGTTGCCGGTGTGTCTCTTGCACTGCTCGGAAGAAGCTGCAGGTCCACAGGCTGTGTGTGCACGTGGCCACTGGGGCCTGAGGAGAGAAGAGGCATGAGCCCCCTTGCAAGCGGGACTCCTGCCACCTCGGAGTTGCCTGCCACACACCCCCCTGCTGCCTGCGCTGTCTTCCCTGCTGGCAGGCCTCTGGGTGCCCCGGCCAGTCTATGCCAAGGAAGCAAGGTGCTTGCTCTCCCCTTGCTGGAAGCTCCTCCTACAGCCTTCTGGGCCAGGGGACACATGCCCCTGGACCAGCAGCCTGCAAGGAAGCTGCAGCTTAGCCATCCAGGAAGGCCCGCAGTAGTAGGCAGGAAGCCCCCTGCTAAGGACAGCTTTGCCACGCCAAACCTTGGAGGAGCTCATGGAGGCCCGGGCCTGCAGCGTTTTCCACGGGAGAGCACTGGGTTGCCCAAAGCCTCCCCTGCGGCTTCGGAGCACCCTCCAGCCCCCACGCCCTGGCAACCCACTCTGTTGCCGGAGGGAAGTTCCAAGCAGGACGCTCTCGCTTGGGGAGCCAGGGTGCCTCCTGCTTGGAGAGTTGCTCAGGAACTCCTGTGGAGCGAGGCTTCCCCTCCCATGCTTGGCGGCCAGCAGATGGTGTCCTCGCTCCACCGAAAAACTCGCTGCTTTGAATTCAGCCGTGGATCTCCTAGCTGACCTCTCTGCCCCAAGCAGCAACTCCAGCGTGCACCCAGCCCCCAACAAGGAGAGTGCCTTTCCTGAGCGCTGCTATGCCATGGCAGCTCCGGGAAGGCCTCCTAGGGCCTCCTCTCCCTCACACCGTCGTGTCATTCAGCCCACCCGGGGAGCAAAGGGCCCCCTGGGCAGGGCTCAGGGTGCAGCCCGTGTGTGGTTTCATGGCTGGGAAAGGGGAGATCCTGAAGCTGGCTGCCCGCTTGTGAATGGGGCCGGAGGGCAAGAGCCGGCATTCGTTTCGTGGGAAGCGGGAGATCGGGGGTCTCCAAGCTGCACGCAGATCCCCTCCCTGGCTGCCCCTCTTGCTGCTTCCCGGCTGCCAAGCCTCTCTTCCCCACGCGTGCGTCTCACCGAAAGGAGCAGGCTGCTTGCCATTCCTGGCAAGGGCCTCGTCCCACAGGCCCCGTTGCCTCCAAGGGGAGTGCACATTGACCCAGAGCCTCCAGAGGAGCTGCAGTCTCTCCAGCCACAGAGGCCTTGCAGCTGAGCCCAGGACAGCCTGCTGCGTGGAGGGCTTCGATGGGAGAGGGCCGTGCTTCCCTGGCGGGGGCTCTGGCTCACACTGCTTTCCGTGGGGAAACACTGAGTGCGCCAAGTGTCTCCTGGGTGCAGAAGCTCTCTCCCCAGCGCCGGAGGTGCGGGGAACCCTCTCTGGACACAGAGCAGTGTTCTAGGCAGGCCTCCCGGGCTGGGAGAGCCTCCACTGCCCCAACTGTCCAACGGCCTCAGGACCACACTTCTAGGGAGTGTGGGTCTGACAGGCAGGGCGGCCTGAGGGAGGAACGTGGATGGCAGGCCCAAGCCACTGCGCTGAGCATTGCCCCTGGAAGTCCCAGCTGCAGGCTCTCTGCTCCACGCCCAAGCTGGAGTGAGCCTGGACCCTGGCCTGCAGACCCAGGCTTGCCCTGGGCACTGCTAGGGCGGGACCCATCCCAGGCTCAGCCAGGCCTCCCTAGGGCTTGTGCTGGCCTAGGCCCTGCCAGCCAGCAGGAGCTGGACGGAACACAGTTCATTGGAGAAGGCCCCAGGGTGTTGCCGGTGTGTCTCTTGCACTGCTCGGAAGAAGCTGCAGGTCCACAGGCTGTGTGTGCACGTGGCCACTGGGGCCTGAGGAGAGAAGAGGCATGAGCCCCCTTGCAAGCGGGACTCCTGCCACCTCGGAGTTGCCTGCCACACACCCCCCTGCTGCCTGCGCTGTCTTCCCTGCTGGCAGGCCTCTGGGTGCCCCGGCCAGTCTATGCCAAGGAAGCAAGGTGCTTGCTCTCCCCTTGCTGGAAGCTCCTCCTACAGCCTTCTGGACCAGGGGACACATGCCCCCTGGACCAGCAGCCTGCAAGGAAGCTGCAGCTTAGCCATCCAGGAAGGCCCGCAGTAGTAGGCAGGAAGCCCCCTGCTAAGGACAGCTTTGCCACGCCAAACCTTGGAGGAGCTCATGGAGGCCCGGGCCTGCAGCGTTTTCCACGGGAGAGCACTGGGTTGCCCAAAGCCTCCCCTGCGGCTTCGGAGCACCCTCCAGCCCCCACGCCCTGGCAACCCACTCTGTTGCCGGAGGGAAGTTCCAAGCAGGGCGCTCTCGCTTGGGGAGCCAGGGTGCCTCCTGCTTGGAGAGTTGCTCAGGAACTCCTGTGGAGCGAGGCTTCCCCTCCCATGCTTGGCGGCCAGCAGATGGTGTCCTCGCTCCACCGAAAAACTCGCTGCTTTGAATTCAGCCGTGGATCTCCTAGCTGACCTCTCTGCCCCAAGCAGCAACTCCAGCGTGCACCCAGCCCCCAACAAGGAGAGTGCCTTTCCTGAGCGCTGCTATGCCATGGCAGCTCCGGGAAGGCCTCCTAGGGCCTCCTCTCCCCTCACACCATCGTGTCATTCAGCCCACCCGGGGAGCAAAGGGCCCCCTGGGCAGGGCTCAGGGTGCAGCCCGTGTGTGGTTTCATGGCTGGGAAAGGGGAGATCCTGAAGCTGGCTGCCCGCTTGTGAATGGGGCCGGAGGGCAAGAGCCGGCATTCGTTTCGTGGGAAGCGGGAGATCGGGGGTCTCCAAGCTGCACACAGATCCCCTCCCTGGCTGCCCCTCTTGCTGCTTCCCGGCTGCCAAGCCTCTCTTCCCCACGCGTGCGTCTCACCGAAAGGAGCAGGCTGCTTGCCATTCCTGGCAAGGGCCTCGTCCCACAGGCCCCGTTGCCTCCAAGGGGAGTGCACATTGACCCAGAGCCTCCAGAGGAGCTGCAGTCTCTCCAGCCACAGAGGCCTTGCAGCTGAGCCCAGGACAGCCTGCTGCGTGGAGGGCTTCGATGGGAGAGGGCCGTGCTTCCCTGGCGGGGGCTCTGGCTCACACTGCTTTCCGTGGGGAAACACTGTGTGCGCCAAGTGTCTCCTGGGTGCAGAAGATCTCTCCCCAGCGCCGGAGGTGCGGGGAACCCTCTCTGGACACAGAGCAGTGTTCTAGGCAGGCCTCCCGGGCTGGGAGAGCCTCCACTGCCCCAACTGTCCAACGGCCTCAGGACCACACTTCTAGGGAGTGTGGGTCTGACAGGCAGGGCGGCCTGAGGGAGGAACGTGGATGGCAGGCCCAAGCCACTGCGCTGAGCATTGCCCCTGGAAGTCCCAGCTGCAGGCTCTCTGCTCCACGCCCAAGCTGGAGTGAGCCTGGACCCTGGCCTGCAGACCCAGGCTTGCCCTGGGCACTGCTAGGGCGGGACCCATCCCAGGCTCAGCCAGGCCTCCCTAGGGCTTGTGCTGGCCTAGGCCCCTGCCAGCCAGCAGGAGCTGGACGGAACACAGTTCATTGGAGAAGGCCCCAGGGTGTTGCCGGTGTGTCTCTTGCACTGCTCGGAAGAAGCTGCAGGTCCACAGGCTGTGTGTGCACGTGGCCACTGGGGCCTGAGGAGAGAAGAGGCATGAGCCCCCTTGCAAGCGGGACTCCTGCCACCTCGGAGTTGCCTGCCACACACCCCCCTGCTGCCTGCGCTGTCTTCCCTGCTGGCAGGCCTCTGGGTGCCCCGGCCAGTCTATGCCAAGGAAGCAAGGTGCTTGCTCTCCCCTTGCTGGAAGCTCCTCCTACAGCCTTCTGGACCAGGGGACACATGCCCCCTGGACCAGCAGCCTGCAAGGAAGCTGCAGCTTAGCCATCCAGGAAGGCCCGCAGTAGTAGGCAGGAAGCCCCCTGCTAAGGACAGCTTTGCCACGCCAAACCTTGGAGGAGCTCATGGAGGCCCGGGCCTGCAGCGTTTTCCACGGGAGAGCACTGGGTTGCCCAAAGCCTCCCCTGCGGCTTCGGAGCACCCTCCAGCCCCCACGCCCTGGCAACCCACTCTGTTGCCGGAGGGAAGTTCCAAGCAGGGCGCTCTCGCTTGGGGAGCCAGGGTGCCTCCTGCTTGGAGAGTTGCTCAGGAACTCCTGTGGAGCGAGGCTTCCCCTCCCATGCTTGGCGGCCAGCAGATGGTGTCCTCGCTCCACCGAAAAACTCGCTGCTTTGAATTCAGCCCTGGATCTCCTAGCTGACCTCTCTGCCCCAAGCAGCAACTCCAGCGTGCACCCAGCCCCCAACAAGGAGAGTGCCTTTCCTGAGCGCTGCTATGCCATGGCAGCTCCGGGAAGGCCTCCTAGGGCCTCGTCTCCCCTCACACCGTCGTGTCATTCAGCCCACCCGGGGAGCAAAGGGCCCCCTGGGCAGGGCTCAGGGTGCAGCCCGTGTGTGGTTTCATGGCTGGGAAAGGGGAGATCCTGAAGCTGGCTGCCCGCTTGTGAATGGGGCCGGAGGGCAAGAGCCGGCATTCGTTTCGTGGGAAGCGGGAGATCGGGGGTCTCCAAGCTGCACGCAGATCCCCTCCCTGGCTGCCCCTCTTGCTGCTTCCCGGCTGCCAAGCCTCTCTTCCCCACGCGTGCGTCTCACCGAAAGGAGCAGGCTGCTTGCCATTCCTGGCAAGGGCCTCGTCCCACAGGCCCCGTTGCCTCCAAGGGGAGTGCACATTGACCCAGAGCCTCCAGAGGAGCTGCAGTCTCTCCAGCCACAGAGGCCTTGCAGCTGAGCCCAGGACAGCCTGCTGCGTGGAGGGCTTCGATGGGAGAGGGCCGTGCTTCCCTGGCGGGGGCTCTGGCTCACACTGCTTTCCGTGGGGAAACACTGTGTGCGCCAAGTGTCTCCTGGGTGCAGAAGCTCTCTCCCCAGCGCCGGAGGTGCGGGGAACCCTCTCTGGACACAGAGCAGTGTTCTAGGCAGGCCTCCCGGGCTGGGAGAGCCTCCACTGCCCCAACTGTCCAACGGCCTCAGGACCACACTTCTAGGGAGTGTGGGTCTGACAGGCAGGGCGGCCTGAGGGAGGAACGTGGATGGCAGGCCCAAGCCACTGCGCTGAGCATTGCCCCTGGAAGTCCCAGCTGCAGGCTCTCTGCTCCACGCCCAAGCTGGAGTGAGCCTGGACCCTGGCCTGCAGACCCAGGCTTGCCCTGGGCACTGCTAGGGCGGGACCCATCCCAGGCTCAGCCAGGCCTCCCTAGGGCTTGTGCTGGCCTAGGCCCCTGCCAGCCAGCAGGAGCTGGACGGAACACAGTTCATTGGAGAAGGCCCCAGGGTGTTGCCGGTGTGTCTCTTGCACTGCTCGGAAGAAGCTGCAGGTCCACAGGCTGTGTGTGCACGTGGCCACTGGGGCCTGAGGAGAGAAGAGGCATGAGCCCCCTTGCAAGCGGGACTCCTGCCACCTCGGAGTTGCCTGCCACACACCCCCCTGCTGCCTGCGCTGTCTTCCCTGCTGGCAGGCCTCTGGGTGCCCCGGCCAGTCTATGCCAAGGAAGCAAGGTGCTTGCTCTCCCCTTGCTGGAAGCTCCTCCTACAGCCTTCTGGGCCAGGGGACACATGCCCCCTGGACCAGCAGCCTGCAAGGAAGCTGCAGCTTAGCCATCCAGGAAGGCCCGCAGTAGTAGGCAGGAAGCCCCCTGCTAAGGACAGCTTTGCCACGCCAAACCTTGGAGGAGCTCATGGAGGCCCGGGCCTGCAGCGTTTTCCACGGGAGAGCACTGGGTTGCCCAAAGCCTCCCCTGCGGCTTCGGAGCACCCTCCAGCCCCCACGCCCTGGCAACCCACTCTGTTGCCGGAGGGAAGTTCCAAGCAGGACGCTCTCGCTTGGGGAGCCAGGGTGCCTCCTGCTTGGAGAGTTGCTCAGGAACTCCTGTGGAGCGAGGCTTCCCCTCCCATGCTTGGCGGCCAGCAGATGGTGTCCTCGCTCCACCGAAAAACTCGCTGCTTTGAATTCAGCCGTGGATCTCCTAGCTGACCTCTCTGCCCCAAGCAGCAACTCCAGCGTGCACCCAGCCCCCAACAAGGAGAGTGCCTTTCCTGAGCGCTGCTATGCCATGGCAGCTCCGGGAAGGCCTCCTAGGGCCTCCTCTC
Organism: Hippopotamus amphibius kiboko; assembly: GCF_030028045.1. Classification (NCBI taxonomy): domain Eukaryota; kingdom Metazoa; phylum Chordata; class Mammalia; order Artiodactyla; family Hippopotamidae; genus Hippopotamus; species Hippopotamus amphibius. The sequence continues at coordinate 43,188 of NW_026648511.1, read as the reverse complement.
CCCTCACACCGTCGTGTCATTCAGCCCACCCGGGGAGCAAAGGGCCCCCTGGGCAGGGCTCAGGGTGCAGCCCGTGTGTGGTTTCATGGCTGGGAAAGGGGAGATCCTGAAGCTGGCTGCCCGCTTGTGAATGGGGCCGGAGGGCAAGAGCCGGCATTCGTTTCGTGGGAAGCGGGAGATCGGGGGTCTCCAAGCTGCACGCAGATCCCCTCCCTGGCTGCCCCTCTTGCTGCTTCCCGGCTGCCAAGCCTCTCTTCCCCACGCGTGCGTCTCACCGAAAGGAGCAGGCTGCTTGCCATTCCTGGCAAGGGCCTCGTCCCACAGGCCCCGTTGCCTCCAAGGGGAGTGCACATTGACCCAGAGCCTCCAGAGGAGCTGCAGTCTCTCCAGCCACAGAGGCCTTGCAGCTGAGCCCAGGACAGCCTGCTGCGTGGAGGGCTTCGATGGGAGAGGGCCGTGCTTCCCTGGCGGGGGCTCTGGCTCACACTGCTTTCCGTGGGGAAACACTGAGTGCGCCAAGTGTCTCCTGGGTGCAGAAGCTCTCTCCCCAGCGCCGGAGGTGCGGGGAACCCTCTCTGGACACAGAGCAGTGTTCTAGGCAGGCCTCCCGGGCTGGGAGAGCCTCCACTGCCCCAACTGTCCAACGGCCTCAGGACCACACTTCTAGGGAGTGTGGGTCTGACAGGCAGGGCGGCCTGAGGGAGGAACGTGGATGGCAGGCCCAAGCCACTGCGCTGAGCATTGCCCCTGGAAGTCCCAGCTGCAGGCTCTCTGCTCCACGCCCAAGCTGGAGTGAGCCTGGACCCTGGCCTGCAGACCCAGGCTTGCCCTGGGCACTGCTAGGGCGGGACCCATCCCAGGCTCAGCCAGGCCTCCCTAGGGCTTGTGCTGGCCTAGGCCCCTGCCAGCCAGCAGGAGCTGGACGGAACACAGTTCATTGGAGAAGGCCCCAGGGTGTTGCCGGTGTGTCTCTTGCACTGCTCGGAAGAAGCTGCAGGTCCACAGGCTGTGTGTGCACGTGGCCACTGGGGCCTGAGGAGAGAAGAGGCATGAGCCCCCTTGCAAGCGGGACTCCTGCCACCTCGGAGTTGCCTGCCACACACCCCCCTGCTGCCTGCGCTGTCTTCCCTGCTGGCAGGCCTCTGGGTGCCCCGGCCAGTCTATGCCAAGGAAGCAAGGTGCTTGCTCTCCCCTTGCTGGAAGCTCCTCCTACAGCCTTCTGGACCAGGGGACACATGCCCCCTGGACCAGCAGCCTGCAAGGAAGCTGCAGCTTAGCCATCCAGGAAGGCCCGCAGTAGTAGGCAGGAAGCCCCCTGCTAAGGACAGCTTTGCCACGCCAAACCTTGGAGGAGCTCATGGAGGCCCGGGCCTGCAGCGTTTTCCACGGGAGAGCACTGGGTTGCCCAAAGCCTCCCCTGCGGCTTCGGAGCACCCTCCAGCCCCCACGCCCTGGCAACCCACTCTGTTGCCGGAGGGAAGTTCCAAGCAGGGCGCTCTCGCTTGGGGAGCCAGGGTGCCTCCTGCTTGGAGAGTTGCTCAGGAACTCCTGTGGAGCGAGGCTTCCCCTCCCATGCTTGGCGGCCAGCAGATGGTGTCCTCGCTCCACCGAAAAACTCGCTGCTTTGAATTCAGCCGTGGATCTCCTAGCTGACCTCTCTGCCCCAAGCAGCAACTCCAGCGTGCACCCAGCCCCCAACAAGGAGAGTGCCTTTCCTGAGCGCTGCTATGCCATGGCAGCTCCGGGAAGGCCTCCTAGGGCCTCCTCTCCCCTCACACCATCGTGTCATTCAGCCCACCCGGGGAGCAAAGGGCCCCCTGGGCAGGGCTCAGGGTGCAGCCCGTGTGTGGTTTCATGGCTGGGAAAGGGGAGATCCTGAAGCTGGCTGCCCGCTTGTGAATGGGGCCGGAGGGCAAGAGCCGGCATTCGTTTCGTGGGAAGCGGGAGATCGGGGGTCTCCAAGCTGCACACAGATCCCCTCCCTGGCTGCCCCTCTTGCTGCTTCCCGGCTGCCAAGCCTCTCTTCCCCACGCGTGCGTCTCACCGAAAGGAGCAGGCTGCTTGCCATTCCTGGCAAGGGCCTCGTCCCACAGGCCCCGTTGCCTCCAAGGGGAGTGCACATTGACCCAGAGCCTCCAGAGGAGCTGCAGTCTCTCCAGCCACAGAGGCCTTGCAGCTGAGCCCAGGACAGCCTGCTGCGTGGAGGGCTTCGATGGGAGAGGGCCGTGCTTCCCTGGCGGGGGCTCTGGCTCACACTGCTTTCCGTGGGGAAACACTGTGTGCGCCAAGTGTCTCCTGGGTGCAGAAGATCTCTCCCCAGCGCCGGAGGTGCGGGGAACCCTCTCTGGACACAGAGCAGTGTTCTAGGCAGGCCTCCCGGGCTGGGAGAGCCTCCACTGCCCCAACTGTCCAACGGCCTCAGGACCACACTTCTAGGGAGTGTGGGTCTGACAGGCAGGGCGGCCTGAGGGAGGAACGTGGATGGCAGGCCCAAGCCACTGCGCTGAGCATTGCCCCTGGAAGTCCCAGCTGCAGGCTCTCTGCTCCACGCCCAAGCTGGAGTGAGCCTGGACCCTGGCCTGCAGACCCAGGCTTGCCCTGGGCACTGCTAGGGCGGGACCCATCCCAGGCTCAGCCAGGCCTCCCTAGGGCTTGTGCTGGCCTAGGCCCCTGCCAGCCAGCAGGAGCTGGACGGAACACAGTTCATTGGAGAAGGCCCCAGGGTGTTGCCGGTGTGTCTCTTGCACTGCTCGGAAGAAGCTGCAGGTCCACAGGCTGTGTGTGCACGTGGCCACTGGGGCCTGAGGAGAGAAGAGGCATGAGCCCCCTTGCAAGCGGGACTCCTGCCACCTCGGAGTTGCCTGCCACACACCCCCCTGCTGCCTGCGCTGTCTTCCCTGCTGGCAGGCCTCTGGGTGCCCCGGCCAGTCTATGCCAAGGAAGCAAGGTGCTTGCTCTCCCCTTGCTGGAAGCTCCTCCTACAGCCTTCTGGACCAGGGGACACATGCCCCCTGGACCAGCAGCCTGCAAGGAAGCTGCAGCTTAGCCATCCAGGAAGGCCCGCAGTAGTAGGCAGGAAGCCCCCTGCTAAGGACAGCTTTGCCACGCCAAACCTTGGAGGAGCTCATGGAGGCCCGGGCCTGCAGCGTTTTCCACGGGAGAGCACTGGGTTGCCCAAAGCCTCCCCTGCGGCTTCGGAGCACCCTCCAGCCCCCACGCCCTGGCAACCCACTCTGTTGCCGGAGGGAAGTTCCAAGCAGGGCGCTCTCGCTTGGGGAGCCAGGGTGCCTCCTGCTTGGAGAGTTGCTCAGGAACTCCTGTGGAGCGAGGCTTCCCCTCCCATGCTTGGCGGCCAGCAGATGGTGTCCTCGCTCCACCGAAAAACTCGCTGCTTTGAATTCAGCTGTGGATCTCCTAGCTGACCTCTCTGCCCCAAGCAGCAACTCCAGCGTGCACCCAGCCCCCAACAAGGAGAGTGCCTTTCCTGAGCGCTGCTATGCCATGGCAGCTCCGGGAAGGCCTCCTAGGGCCTCCTCTCCCCTCACACCGTCGTGTCATTCAGCCCACCCGGGGAGCAAAGGGCCCCCTGGGCAGGGCTCAGGGTGCAGCCCGTGTGTGGTTTCATGGCTGGGAAAGGGGAGATCCTGAAGCTGGCTGCCCGCTTGTGAATGGGGCCGGAGGGCAAGAGCCGGCATTCGTTTCGTGGGAAGCGGGAGATCGGGGGTCTCCAAGCTGCACGCAGATCCCCTCCCTGGCTGCCCCTCTTGCTGCTTCCCGGCTGCCAAGCCTCTCTTCCCCACGCGTGCGTCTCACCGAAAGGAGCAGGCTGCTTGCCATTCCTGGCAAGGGCCTCGTCCCACAGGCCCCGTTGCCTCCAAGGGGAGTGCACATTGACCCAGAGCCTCCAGAGGAGCTGCAGTCTCTCCAGCCACAGAGGCCTTGCAGCTGAGCCCAGGACAGCCTGCTGCGTGGAGGGCTTCGATGGGAGAGGGCCGTGCTTCCCTGGCGGGGGCTCTGGCTCACACTGCTTTCCGTGGGGAAACACTGAGTGCGCCAAGTGTCTCCTGGGTGCAGAAGCTCTCTCCCCAGCGCCGGAGGTGCGGGGAACCCTCTCTGGACACAGAGCAGTGTTCTAGGCAGGCCTCCCGGGCTGGGAGAGCCTCCACTGCCCCAACTGTCCAACGGCCTCAGGACCACACTTCTAGGGAGTGTGGGTCTGACAGGCAGGGCGGCCTGAGGGAGGAACGTGGATGGCAGGCCCAAGCCACTGCGCTGAGCATTGCCCCTGGAAGTCCCAGCTGCAGGCTCTCTGCTCCACGCCCAAGCTGGAGTGAGCCTGGACCCTGGCCTGCAGACCCAGGCTTGCCCTGGGCACTGCTAGGGCGGGACCCATCCCAGGCTCAGCCAGGCCTCCCTAGGGCTTGTGCTGGCCTAGGCCCCTGCCAGCCAGCAGGAGCTGGACGGAACACAGTTCATTGGAGAAGGCCCCAGGGTGTTGCCGGTGTGTCTCTTGCACTGCTCGGAAGAAGCTGCAGGTCCACAGGCTGTGTGTGCACGTGGCCACTGGGGCCTGAGGAGAGAAGAGGCATGAGCCCCCTTGCAAGCGGGACTCCTGCCACCTCGGAGTTGCCTGCCACACACCCCCCTGCTGCCTGCGCTGTCTTCCCTGCTGGCAGGCCTCTGGGTGCCCCGGCCAGTCTATGCCAAGGAAGCAAGGTGCTTGCTCTCCCCTTGCTGGAAGCTCCTCCTACAGCCTTCTGGGCCAGGGGACACATGCCCCCTGGACCAGCAGCCTGCAAGGAAGCTGCAGCTTAGCCATCCAGGAAGGCCCGCAGTAGTAGGCAGGAAGCCCCCTGCTAAGGACAGCTTTGCCACGCCAAACCTTGGAGGAGCTCATGGAGGCCCGGGCCTGCAGCGTTTTCCACAGGAGAGCACTGGGTTGCCCAAAGCCTCCCCTGCGGCTTCGGAGCACCCTCCAGCCCCCACGCCCTGGCAACCCACTCTGTTGCCGGAGGGAAGTTCCAAGCAGGGCGCTCTCGCTTGGGGAGCCAGGGTGCCTCCTGCTTGGAGAGTTGCTCAGGAACTCCTGTGGAGCGAGGCTTCCCCTCCCATGCTTGGCGGCCAGCAGATGGTGTCCTCGCTCCACCGAAAAACTCGCTGCTTTGAATTCAGCCCTGGATCTCCTAGCTGACCTCTCTGCCCCAAGCAGCAACTCCAGCGTGCACCCAGCCCCCAACAAGGAGAGTGCCTTTCCTGAGCGCTGCTATGCCATGGCAGCTCCGGGAAGGCCTCCTAGGGCCTCCTCTCCCCTCACACCGTCGTGTCATTCAGCCCACCCGGGGAGCAAAGGGCCCCCTGGGCAGGGCTCAGGGTGCAGCCCGTGTGTGGTTTCATGGCTGGGAAAGGGGAGATCCTGAAGCTGGCTGCCCGCTTGTGAATGGGGCCGGAGGGCAAGAGCCGGCATTCGTTTCGTGGGAAGCGGGAGATCGGGGGTCTCCAAGCTGCACGCAGATCCCCTCCCTGGCTGCCCCTCTTGCTGCTTCCCGGCTGCCAAGCCTCTCTTCCCCACGCGTGCGTCTCACCGAAAGGAGCAGGCTGCTTGCCATTCCTGGCAAGGGCCTCGTCCCACAGGCCCCGTTGCCTCCAAGGGGAGTGCACATTGACCCAGAGCCTCCAGAGGAGCTGCAGTCTCTCCAGCCACAGAGGCCTTGCAGCTGAGCCCAGGACAGCCTGCTGCGTGGAGGGCTTCGATGGGAGAGGGCCGTGCTTCCCTGGCGGGGGCTCTGGCTCACACTGCTTTCCGTGGGGAAACACTGAGTGCGCCAAGTGTCTCCTGGGTGCAGAAGCTCTCTCCCCAGCGCCGGAGGTGCGGGGAACCCTCTCTGGACACAGAGCAGTGTTCTAGGCAGGCCTCCCGGGCTGGGAGAGCCTCCACTGCCCCAACTGTCCAACGGCCTCAGGACCACACTTCTAGGGAGTGTGGGTCTGACAGGCAGGGCGGCCTGAGGGAGGAACGTGGATGGCAGGCCCAAGCCACTGCGCTGAGCATTGCCCCTGGAAGTCCCAGCTGCAGGCTCTCTGCTCCACGCCCAAGCTGGAGTGAGCCTGGACCCTGGCCTGCAGACCCAGGCTTGCCCTGGGCACTGCTAGGGCGGGACCCATCCCAGGCTCAGCCAGGCCTCCCTAGGGCTTGTGCTGGCCTAGGCCCCTGCCAGCCAGCAGGAGCTGGACGGAACACAGTTCATTGGAGAAGGCCCCAGGGTGTTGCCGGTGTGTCTCTTGCACTGCTCGGAAGAAGCTGCAGGTCCACAGGCTGTGTGTGCACGTGGCCACTGGGGCCTGAGGAGAGAAGAGGCATGAGCCCCCTTGCAAGCGGGACTCCTGCCACCTCGGAGTTGCCTGCCACACACCCCCCTGCTGCCTGCGCTGTCTTCCCTGCTGGCAGGCCTCTGGGTGCCCCGGCCAGTCTATGCCAAGGAAGCAAGGTGCTTGCTCTCCCCTTGCTGGAAGCTCCTCCTACAGCCTTCTGGACCAGGGGACACATGCCCCCTGGACCAGCAGCCTGCAAGGAAGCTGCAGCTTAGCCATCCAGGAAGGCCCGCAGTAGTAGGCAGGAAGCCCCCTGCTAAGGACAGCTTTGCCACGCCAAACCTTGGAGGAGCTCATGGAGGCCCGGGCCTGCAGCGTTTTCCACGGGAGAGCACTGGGTTGCCCAAAGCCTCCCCTGCGGCTTCGGAGCACCCTCCAGCCCCCACGCCCTGGCAACCCACTCTGTTGCCGGAGGGAAGTTCCAAGCAGGGCGCTCTCGCTTGGGGAGCCAGGGTGCCTCCTGCTTGGAGAGTTGCTCAGGAACTCCTGTGGAGCGAGGCTTCCCCTCCCATGCTTGGCGGCCAGCAGATGGTGTCCTCGCTCCACCGAAAAACTCGCTGCTTTGAATTCAGCCCTGGATCTCCTAGCTGACCTCTCTGCCCCAAGCAGCAACTCCAGCGTGCACCCAGCCCCCAACAAGGAGAGTGCCTTTCCTGAGCGCTGCTATGCCATGGCAGCTCCGGGAAGGCCTCCTAGGGCCTCCTCTCCCCTCACACCGTCGTGTCATTCAGCCCACCCGGGGAGCAAAGGGCCCCCTGGGCAGGGCTCAGGGTGCAGCCCGTGTGTGGTTTCATGGCTGGGAAAGGGGAGATCCTGAAGCTGGCTGCCCGCTTGTGAATGGGGCCGGAGGGCAAGAGCCGGCATTCGTTTCGTGGGAAGCGGGAGATCGGGGGTCTCCAAGCTGCACGCAGATCCCCTCCCTGGCTGCCCCTCTTGCTGCTTCCCGGCTGCCAAGCCTCTCTTCCCCACGCGTGCGTCTCACCGAAAGGAGCAGGCTGCTTGCCATTCCTGGCAAGGGCCTCGTCCCACAGGCCCCGTTGCCTCCAAGGGGAGTGCACATTGACCCAGAGCCTCCAGAGGAGCTGCAGTCTCTCCAGCCACAGAGGCCTTGCAGCTGAGCCCAGGACAGCCTGCTGCGTGGAGGGCTTCGATGGGAGAGGGCCGTGCTTCCCTGGCGGGGGCTCTGGCTCACACTGCTTTCCGTGGGGAAACACTGAGTGCGCCAAGTGTCTCCTGGGTGCAGAAGCTCTCTCCCCAGCGCCGGAGGTGCGGGGAACCCTCTCTGGACACAGAGCAGTGTTCTAGGCAGGCCTCCCGGGCTGGGAGAGCCTCCACTGCCCCAACTGTCCAACGGCCTCAGGACCACACTTCTAGGGAGTGTGGGTCTGACAGGCAGGGCAGCCTGAGGGAGGAACGTGGATGGCAGGCCCAAGCCACTGCGCTGAGCATTGCCCCTGGAAGTCCCAGCTGCAGGCTCTCTGCTCCACGCCCAAGCTGGAGTGAGCCTGGACCCTGGCCTGCAGACCCAGGCTTGCCCTGGGCACTGCTAGGGCGGGACCCATCCCAGGCTCAGCCAGGCCTCCCTAGGGCTTGTGCTGGCCTAGGCCCCTGCCAGCCAGCAGGAGCTGGACGGAACACAGTTCATTGGAGAAGGCCCCAGGGTGTTGCCGGTGTGTCTCTTGCACTGCTCGGAAGAAGCTGCAGGTCCACAGGCTGTGTGTGCACGTGGCCACTGGGGCCTGAGGAGAGAAGAGGCATGAGCCCCCTTGCAAGCGGGACTCCTGCCACCTCGGAGTTGCCTGCCACACACCCCCCTGCTGCCTGCGCTGTCTTCCCTGCTGGCAGGCCTCTGGGTGCCCCGGCCAGTCTATGCCAAGGAAGCAAGGTGCTTGCTCTCCCCTTGCTGGAAGCTCCTCCTACAGCCTTCTGGACCAGGGGACACATGCCCCCTGGACCAGCAGCCTGCAAGGAAGCTGCAGCTGAGCCATCCAGGAAGGCCCGCAGTAGTAGGCAGGAAGCCCCCTGCTAAGGACAGCTTTGCCACGCCAAACCTTGGAGGAGCTCATGGAGGCCCGGGCCTGCAGCGTTTTCCACGGGAGAGCACTGGGTTGCCCAAAGCCTCCCCTGCGGCTTCGGAGCACCCTCCAGCCCCCACGCCCTGGCAACCCACTCTGTTGCCGGAGGGAAGTTCCAAGCAGGGCGCTCTCGCTTGGGGAGCCAGGGTGCCTCCTGCTTGGAGAGTTACTCAGGAACTCCTGTGGAGCGAGGCTTCCCCTCCCATGCTTGGCGGCCAGCAGATGGTGTCCTCGCTCCACCGAAAAACTCGCTGCTTTGAATTCAGCCCTGGATCTCCTAGCTGACCTCTCTGCCCCAAGCAGCAACTCCAGCGTGCACCCAGCCCCCAACAAGGAGAGTGCCTTTCCTGAGCGCTGCTATGCCATGGCAGCTCCGGGAAGGCCTCCTAGGGCCTCCTCTCCCCTCACACCGTCGTGTCATTCAGCCCACCCGGGGAGCAAAGGGCCCCCTGGGCAGGGCTCAGGGTGCAGCCCGTGTGTGGTTTCATGGCTGGGAAAGGGGAGATCCTGAAGCTGGCTGCCCGCTTGTGAATGGGGCCGGAGGGCAAGAGCCGGCATTCGTTTCGTGGGAAGCGGGAGATCGGGGGTCTCCAAGCTGCACGCAGATCCCCTCCCTGGCTGCCCCTCTTGCTGCTTCCCGGCTGCCAAGCCTCTCTTCCCCACGCGTGCGTCTCACCGAAAGGAGCAGGCTGCTTGCCATTCCTGGCAAGGGCCTCGTCCCACAGGCCCCGTTGCCTCCAAGGGGAGTGCACATTGACCCAGAGCCTCCAGAGGAGCTGCAGTCTCTCCAGCCACAGAGGCCTTGCAGCTGAGCCCAGGACAGCCTGCTGCGTGGAGGGCTTCGATGGGAGAGGGCCGTGCTTCCCTGGCGGGGGCTCTGGCTCACACTGCTTTCCGTGGGGAAACACTGAGTGCGCCAAGTGTCTCCTGGGTGCAGAAGCTCTCTCCCCAGCGCCGGAGGTGCGGGGAACCCTCTCTGGACACAGAGCAGTGTTCTAGGCAGGCCTCCCGGGCTGGGAGAGCCTCCACTGCCCCAACTGTCCAACGGCCTCAGGACCACACTTCTAGGGAGTGTGGGTCTGACAGGCAGGGCAGCCTGAGGGAGGAACGTGGATGGCAGGCCCAAGCCACTGCGCTGAGCATTGCCCCTGGAAGTCCCAGCTGCAGGCTCTCTGCTCCACGCCCAAGCTGGAGTGAGCCTGGACCCTGGCCTGCAGACCCAGGCTTGCCCTGGGCACTGCTAGGGCGGGACCCATCCCAGGCTCAGCCAGGCCTCCCTAGGGCTTGTGCTGGCCTAGGCCCCTGCCAGCCAGCAGGAGCTGGACGGAACACAGTTCATTGGAGAAGGCCCCAGGGTGTTGCCGGTGTGTCTCTTGCACTGCTCGGAAGAAGCTGCAGGTCCACAGGCTGTGTGTGCACGTGGCCACTGGGGCCTGAGGAGAGAAGAGGCATGAGCCCCCTTGCAAGCGGGACTCCTGCCACCTCGGAGTTGCCTGCCACACACCCCCCTGCTGCCTGCGCTGTCTTCCCTGCTGGCAGGCCTCTGGGTGCCCCGGCCAGTCTATGCCAAGGAAGCAAGGTGCTTGCTCTCCCCTTGCTGGAAGCTCCTCCTACAGCCTTCTGGGCCAGGGGACACATGCCCCCTGGACCAGCAGCCTGCAAGGAAGCTGCAGCTTAGCCATCCAGGAAGGCCCGCAGTAGTAGGCAGGAAGCCCCCTGCTAAGGACAGCTTTGCCACGCCAAACCTTGGAGGAGCTCATGGAGGCCCGGGCCTGCAGCGTTTTCCACGGGAGAGCACTGGGTTGCCCAAAGCCTCCCCTGCGGCTTCGGAGCACCCTCCAGCCCCCACGCCCTGGCAACCCACTCTGTTGCCGGAGGGAAGTTCCAAGCAGGGCGCTCTCGCTTGGGGAGCCAGGGTGCCTCCTGCTTGGAGAGTTGCTCAGGAACTCCTGTGGAGCGAGGCTTCCCCTCCCATGCTTGGCGGCCAGCAGATGGTGTCCTCGCTCCACCGAAAAACTCGCTGCTTTGAATTCAGCCCTGGATCTCCTAGCTGACCTCTCTGCCCCAAGCAGCAACTCCAGCGTGCACCCAGCCCCCAACAAGGAGAGTGCCTTTCCTGAGCGCTGCTATGCCATGGCAGCTCCGGGAAGGCCTCCTAGGGCCTCCTCTCCCCTCACACCGTCGTGTCATTCAGCCCACCCGGGGAGCAAAGGGCCCCCTGGGCAGGGCTCAGGGTGCAGCCCGTGTGTGGTTTCATGGCTGGGAAAGGGGAGATCCTGAAGCTGGCTGCCCGCTTGTGAATGGGGCCGGAGGGCAAGAGCCGGCATTCGTTTCGTGGGAAGCGGGAGATCGGGGGTCTCCAAGCTGCACGCAGATCCCCTCCCTGGCTGCCCCTCTTGCTGCTTCCCGGCTGCCAAGCCTCTCTTCCCCACGCGTGCGTCTCACCGAAAGGAGCAGGCTGCTTGCCATTCCTGGCAAGGGCCTCGTCCCACAGGCCCCGTTGCCTCCAAGGGGAGTGCACATTGACCCAGAGCCTCCAGAGGAGCTGCAGTCTCTCCAGCCACAGAGGCCTTGCAGCTGAGCCCAGGACAGCCTGCTGCGTGGAGGGCTTCGATGGGAGAGGGCCGTGCTTCCCTGGCGGGGGCTCTGGCTCACACTGCTTTCCGTGGGGAAACACTGTGTGCGCCAAGTGTCTCCTGGGTGCAGAAGATCTCTCCCCAGCGCCGGAGGTGCGGGGAACCCTCTCTGGACACAGAGCAGTGTTCTAGGCAGGCCTCCCGGGCTGGGAGAGCCTCCACTGCCCCAACTGTCCAACGGCCTCAGGACCACACTTCTAGGGAGTGTGGGTCTGACAGGCAGGGCGGCCTGAGGGAGGAACGTGGATGGCAGGCCCAAGCCACTGCGCTGAGCATTGCCCCTGGAAGTCCCAGCTGCAGGCTCTCTGCTCCACGCCCAAGCTGGAGTGAGCCTGGACCCTGGCCTGCAGACCCAGGCTTGCCCTGGGCACTGCTAGGGCGGGACCCATCCCAGGCTCAGCCAGGCCTCCCTAGGGCTTGTGCTGGCCTAGGCCCCTGCCAGCCAGCAGGAGCTGGACGGAACACAGTTCATTGGAGAAGGCCCCAGGGTGTTGCCGGTGTGTCTCTTGCACTGCTCGGAAGAAGCTGCAGGTCCACAGGCTGTGTGTGCACGTGGCCACTGGGGCCTGAGGAGAGAAGAGGCATGAGCCCCCTTGCAAGCGGGACTCCTGCCACCTCGGAGTTGCCTGCCACACACCCCCCTGCTGCCTGCGCTGTCTTCCCTGCTGGCAGGCCTCTGGGTGCCCCGGCCAGTCTATGCCAAGGAAGCAAGGTGCTTGCTCTCCCCTTGCTGGAAGCTCCTCCTACAGCCTTCTGGACCAGGGGACACATGCCCCCTGGACCAGCAGCCTGCAAGGAAGCTGCAGCTTAGCCATCCAGGAAGGCCCGCAGTAGTAGGCAGGAAGCCCCCTGCTAAGGACAGCTTTGCCACGCCAAACCTTGGAGGAGCTCATGGAGGCCCGGGCCTGCAGCGTTTTCCACGGGAGAGCACTGGGTTGCCCAAAGCCTCCCCTGCGGCTTCGGAGCACCCTCCAGCCCCCACGCCCTGGCAACCCACTCTGTTGCCGGAGGGAAGTTCCAAGCAGGGCGCTCTCGCTTGGGGAGCCAGGGTGCCTCCTGCTTGGAGAGTTGCTCAGGAACTCCTGTGGAGCGAGGCTTCCCCTCCCATGCTTGGCGGCCAGCAGATGGTGTCCTCGCTCCACCGAAAAACTCGCTGCTTTGAATTCAGCTGTGGATCTCCTAGCTGACCTCTCTGCCCCAAGCAGCAACTCCAGCGTGCACCCAGCCCCCAACAAGGAGAGTGCCTTTCCTGAGCGCTGCTATGCCATGGCAGCTCCGGGAAGGCCTCCTAGGGCCTCCTCTCCCCTCACACCGTCGTGTCATTCAGCCCACCCGGGGAGCAAAGGGCCCCCTGGGCAGGGCTCAGGGTGCAGCCCGTGTGTGGTTTCATGGCTGGGAAAGGGGAGATCCTGAAGCTGGCTGCCCGCTTGTGAATGGGGCCGGAGGGCAAGAGCCGGCATTCGTTTCGTGGGAAGCGGGAGATCGGGGGTCTCCAAGCTGCACGCAGATCCCCTCCCTGGCTGCCCCTCTTGCTGCTTCCCGGCTGCCAAGCCTCTCTTCCCCACGCGTGCGTCTCACCGAAAGGAGCAGGCTGCTTGCCATTCCTGGCAAGGGCCTCGTCCCACAGGCCCCGTTGCCTCCAAGGGGAGTGCACATTGACCCAGAGCCTCCAGAGGAGCTGCAGTCTCTCCAGCCACAGAGGCCTTGCAGCTGAGCCCAGGACAGCCTGCTGCGTGGAGGGCTTCGATGGGAGAGGGCCGTGCTTCCCTGGCGGGGGCTCTGGCTCACACTGCTTTCCGTGGGGAAACACTGAGTGCGCCAAGTGTCTCCTGGGTGCAGAAGCTCTCTCCCCAGCGCCGGAGGTGCGGGGAACCCTCTCTGGACACAGAGCAGTGTTCTAGGCAGGCCTCCCGGGCTGGGAGAGCCTCCACTGCCCCAACTGTCCAACGGCCTCAGGACCACACTTCTAGGGAGTGTGGGTCTGACAGGCAGGGCGGCCTGAGGGAGGAACGTGGATGGCAGGCCCAAGCCACTGCGCTGAGCATTGCCCCTGGAAGTCCCAGCTGCAGGCTCTCTGCTCCACGCCCAAGCTGGAGTGAGCCTGGACCCTGGCCTGCAGACCCAGGCTTGCCCTGGGCACTGCTAGGGCGGGACCCATCCCAGGCTCAGCCAGGCCTCCCTAGGGCTTGTGCTGGCCTAGGCCCCTGCCAGCCAGCAGGAGCTGGACGGAACACAGTTCATTGGAGAAGGCCCCAGGGTGTTGCCGGTGTGTCTCTTGCACTGCTCGGAAGAAGCTGCAGGTCCACAGGCTGTGTGTGCACGTGGCCACTGGGGCCTGAGGAGAGAAGAGGCATGAGCCCCCTTGCAAGCGGGACTCCTGCCACCTCGGAGTTGCCTGCCACACACCCCCCTGCTGCCTGCGCTGTCTTCCCTGCTGGCAGGCCTCTGGGTGCCCCGGCCAGTCTATGCCAAGGAAGCAAGGTGCTTGCTCTCCCCTTGCTGGAAGCTCCTCCTACAGCCTTCTGGGCCAGGGGACACATGCCCCCTGGACCAGCAGCCTGCAAGGAAGCTGCAGCTTAGCCATCCAGGAAGGCCCGCAGTAGTAGGCAGGAAGCCCCCTGCTAAGGACAGCTTTGCCACGCCAAACCTTGGAGGAGCTCATGGAGGCCCGGGCCTGCAGCGTTTTCCACGGGAGAGCACTGGGTTGCCCAAAGCCTCCCCTGCGGCTTCGGAGCACCCTCCAGCCCCCACGCCCTGGCAACCCACTCTGTTGCCGGAGGGAAGTTCCAAGCAGGGCGCTCTCGCTTGGGGAGCCAGGGTGCCTCCTGCTTGGAGAGTTGCTCAGGAACTCCTGTGGAGCGAGGCTTCCCCTCCCATGCTTGGCGGCCAGCAGATGGTGTCCTCGCTCCACCGAAAAACTCGCTGCTTTGAATTCAGCCCTGGATCTCCTAGCTGACCTCTCTGCCCCAAGCAGCAACTCCAGCGTGCACCCAGCCCCCAACAAGGAGAGTGCCTTTCCTGAGCGCTGCTATGCCATGGCAGCTCCGGGAAGGCCTCCTAGGGCCTCCTCTCCCCTCACACCGTCGTGTCATTCAGCCCACCCGGGGAGCAAAGGGCCCCCTGGGCAGGGCTCAGGGTGCAGCCCGTGTGTGGTTTCATGGCTGGGAAAGGGGAGATCCTGAAGCTGGCTGCCCGCTTGTGAATGGGGCCGGAGGGCAAGAGCCGGCATTCGTTTCGTGGGAAGCGGGAGATCGGGGGTCTCCAAGCTGCACGCAGATCCCCTCCCTGGCTGCCCCTCTTGCTGCTTCCCGGCTGCCAAGTCTCTCTTCCCCACGCGTGCGTCTCACCGAAAGGAGCAGGCTGCTTGCCATTCCTGGCAAGGGCCTCGTCCCACAGGCCCCGTTGCCTCCAAGGGGAGTGCACATTGACCCAGAGCCTCCAGAGGAGCTGCAGTCTCTCCAGCCACAGAGGCCTTGCAGCTGAGCCCAGGACAGCCTGCTGCGTGGAGGGCTTCGATGGGAGAGGGCCGTGCTTCCCTGGCGGGGGCTCTGGCTCACACTGCTTTCCGTGGGGAAACACTGAGTGCGCCAAGTGTCTCCTGGGTGCAGAAGCTCTCTCCCCAGCGCCGGAGGTGCGGGGAACCCTCTCTGGACACAGAGCAGTGTTCTAGGCAGGCCTCCCGGGCTGGGAGAGCCTCCACTGCCCCAACTGTCCAACGGCCTCAGGACCACACTTCTAGGGAGTGTGGGTCTGACAGGCAGGGCGGCCTGAGGGAGGAACGTGGATGGCAGGCCCAAGCCACTGCGCTGAGCATTGCCCCTGGAAGTCCCAGCTGCAGGCTCTCTGCTCCACGCCCAAGCTGGAGTGAGCCTGGACCCTGGCCTGCAGACCCAGGCTTGCCCTGGGCACTGCTAGGGCGGGACCCATCCCAGGCTCAGCCAGGCCTCCCTAGGGCTTGTGCTGGCCTAGGCCCCTGCCAGCCAGCAGGAGCTGGACGGAACACAGTTCATTGGAGAAGGCCCCAGGGTGTTGCCGGTGTGTCTCTTGCACTGCTCGGAAGAAGCTGCAGGTCCACAGGCTGTGTGTGCACGTGGCCACTGGGGCCTGAGGAGAGAAGAGGCATGAGCCCCCTTGCAAGCGGGACTCCTGCCACCTCGGAGTTGCCTGCCACACACCCCCCTGCTGCCTGCGCTGTCTTCCCTGCTGGCAGGCCTCTGGGTGCCCCGGCCAGTCTATGCCAAGGAAGCAAGGTGCTTGCTCTCCCCTTGCTGGAAGCTCCTCCTACAGCCTTCTGGACCAGGGGACACATGCCCCCTGGACCAGCAGCCTGCAAGGAAGCTGCAGCTGAGCCATCCAGGAAGGCCCGCAGTAGTAGGCAGGAAGCCCCCTGCTAAGGACAGCTTTGCCACGCCAAACCTTGGAGGAGCTCATGGAGGCCCGGGCCTGCAGCGTTTTCCACGGGAGAGCACTGGGTTGCCCAAAGCCTCCCCTGCGGCTTCGGAGCACCCTCCAGCCCCCACGCCCTGGCAACCCACTCTGTTGCCGGAGGGAAGTTCCAAGCAGGGCGCTCTCGCTTGGGGAGCCAGGGTGCCTCCTGCTTGGAGAGTTGCTCAGGAACTCCTGTGGAGCGAGGCTTCCCCTCCCATGCTTGGCGGCCAGCAGATGGTGTCCTCGCTCCACCGAAAAACTCGCTGCTTTGAATTCAGCCCTGGATCTCCTAGCTGACCTCTCTGCCCCAAGCAGCAACTCCAGCGTGCACCCAGCCCCCAACAAGGAGAGTGCCTTTCCTGAGCGCTGCTATGCCATGGCAGCTCCGGGAAGGCCTCCTAGGGCCTCCTCTCCCCTCACACCGTCGTGTCATTCAGCCCACCCGGGGAGCAAAGGGCCCCCTGGGCAGGGCTCAGGGTGCAGCCCGTGTGTGGTTTCATGGCTGGGAAAGGGGAGATCCTGAAGCTGGCTGCCCGCTTGTGAATGGGGCCGGAGGGCAAGAGCCGGCATTCGTTTCGTGGGAAGCGGGAGATCGGGGGTCTCCAAGCTGCACGCAGATCCCCTCCCTGGCTGCCCCTCTTGCTGCTTCCCGGCTGCCAAGCCTCTCTTCCCCACGCGTGCGTCTCACCGAAAGGAGCAGGCTGCTTGCCATTCCTGGCAAGGGCCTCGTCCCACAGGCCCCGTTGCCTCCAAGGGGAGTGCACATTGACCCAGAGCCTCCAGAGGAGCTGCAGTCTCTCCAGCCACAGAGGCCTTGCAGCTGAGCCCAGGACAGCCTGCTGCGTGGAGGGCTTCGATGGGAGAGGGCCGTGCTTCCCTGGCGGGGGCTCTGGCTCACACTGCTTTCCGTGGGGAAACACTGTGTGCGCCAAGTGTCTCCTGGGTGCAGAAGCTCTCTCCCCAGCGCCGGAGGTGCGGGGAACCCTCTCTGGACACAGAGCAGTGTTCTAGGCAGGCCTCCCGGGCTGGGAGAGCCTCCACTGCCCCAACTGTCCAACGGCCTCAGGACCACACTTCTAGGGAGTGTGGGTCTGACAGGCAGGGCGGCCTGAGGGAGGAACGTGGATGGCAGGCCCAAGCCACTGCGCTGAGCATTGCCCCTGGAAGTCCCAGCTGCAGGCTCTCTGCTCCACGCCCAAGCTGGAGTGAGCCTGGACCCTGGCCTGCAGACCCAGGCTTGCCCTGGGCACTGCTAGGGCGGGACCCATCCCAGGCTCAGCCAGGCCTCCCTAGGGCTTGTGCTGGCCTAGGCCCCTGCCAGCCAGCAGGAGCTGGACGGAACACAGTTCATTGGAGAAGGCCCCAGGGTGTTGCCGGTGTGTCTCTTGCACTGCTCGGAAGAAGCTGCAGGTCCACAGGCTGTGTGTGCACGTGGCCACTGGGGCCTGAGGAGAGAAGAGGCATGAGCCCCCTTGCAAGCGGGACTCCTGCCACCTCGGAGTTGCCTGCCACACACCCCCCTGCTGCCTGCGCTGTCTTCCCTGCTGGCAGGCCTCTGGGTGCCCCGGCCAGTCTATGCCAAGGAAGCAAGGTGCTTGCTCTCCCCTTGCTGGAAGCTCCTCCTACAGCCTTCTGGACCAGGGGACACATGCCCCCTGGACCAGCAGCCTGCAAGGAAGCTGCAGCTGAGCCATCCAGGAAGGCCCGCAGTAGTAGGCAGGAAGCCCCCTGCTAAGGACAGCTTTGCCACGCCAAACCTTGGAGGAGCTCATGGAGGCCCGGGCCTGCAGCGTTTTCCACGGGAGAGCACTGGGTTGCCCAAAGCCTCCCCTGCGGCTTCGGAGCACCCTCCAGCCCCCACGCCCTGGCAACCCACTCTGTTGCCGGAGGGAAGTTCCAAGCAGGGCGCTCTCGCTTGGGGAGCCAGGGTGCCTCCTGCTTGGAGAGTTGCTCAGGAACTCCTGTGGAGCGAGGCTTCCCCTCCCATGCTTGGCGGCCAGCAGATGGTGTCCTCGCTCCACCGAAAAACTCGCTGCTTTGAATTCAGCCCTGGATCTCCTAGCTGACCTCTCTGCCCCAAGCAGCAACTCCAGCGTGCACCCAGCCCCCAACAAGGAGAGTGCCTTTCCTGAGCGCTGCTATGCCATGGCAGCTCCGGGAAGGCCTCCTAGGGCCTCCTCTCCCCTCACACCGTCGTGTCATTCAGCCCACCCGGGGAGCAAAGGGCCCCCTGGGCAGGGCTCAGGGTGCAGCCCGTGTGTGGTTTCATGGCTGGGAAAGGGGAGATCCTGAAGCTGGCTGCCCGCTTGTGAATGGGGCCGGAGGGCAAGAGCCGGCATTCGTTTCGTGGGAAGCGGGAGATCGGGGGTCTCCAAGCTGCACGCAGATCCCCTCCCTGGCTGCCCCTCTTGCTGCTTCCCGGCTGCCAAGCCTCTCTTCCCCACGCGTGCGTCTCACCGAAAGGAGCAGGCTGCTTGCCATTCCTGGCAAGGGCCTCGTCCCACAGGCCCCGTTGCCTCCAAGGGGAGTGCACATTGACCCAGAGCCTCCAGAGGAGCTGCAGTCTCTCCAGCCACAGAGGCCTTGCAGCTGAGCCCAGGACAGCCTGCTGCGTGGAGGGCTTCGATGGGAGAGGGCCGTGCTTCCCTGGCGGGGGCTCTGGCTCACACTGCTTTCCGTGGGGAAACACTGTGTGCGCCAAGTGTCTCCTGGGTGCAGAAGCTCTCTCCCCAGCGCCGGAGGTGCGGGGAACCCTCTCTGGACACAGAGCAGTGTTCTAGGCAGGCCTCCCGGGCTGGGAGAGCCTCCACTGCCCCAACTGTCCAACGGCCTCAGGACCACACTTCTAGGGAGTGTGGGTCTGACAGGCAGGGCGGCCTGAGGGAGGAACGTGGATGGCAGGCCCAAGCCACTGCGCTGAGCATTGCCCCTGGAAGTCCCAGCTGCAGGCTCTCTGCTCCACGCCCAAGCTGGAGTGAGCCTGGACCCTGGCCTGCAGACCCAGGCTTGCCCTGGGCACTGCTAGGGCGGGACCCATCCCAGGCTCAGCCAGGCCTCCCTAGGGCTTGTGCTGGCCTAGGCCCCTGCCAGCCAGCAGGAGCTGGACGGAACACAGTTCATTGGAGAAGGCCCCAGGGTGTTGCCGGTGTGTCTCTTGCACTGCTCGGAAGAAGCTGCAGGTCCACAGGCTGTGTGTGCACGTGGCCACTGGGGCCTGAGGAGAGAAGAGGCATGAGCCCCCTTGCAAGCGGGACTCCTGCCACCTCGGAGTTGCCTGCCACACACCCCCCTGCTGCCTGCGCTGTCTTCCCTGCTGGCAGGCCTCTGGGTGCCCCGGCCAGTCTATGCCAAGGAAGCAAGGTGCTTGCTCTCCCCTTGCTGGAAGCTCCTCCTACAGCCTTCTGGACCAGGGGACACATGCCCCCTGGACCAGCAGCCTGCAAGGAAGCTGCAGCTGAGCCATCCAGGAAGGCCCGCAGTAGTAGGCAGGAAGCCCCCTGCTAAGGACAGCTTTGCCACGCCAAACCTTGGAGGAGCTCATGGAGGCCCGGGCCTGCAGCGTTTTCCACGGGAGAGCACTGGGTTGCCCAAAGCCTCCCCTGCGGCTTCGGAGCACCCTCCAGCCCCCACGCCCTGGCAACCCACTCTGTTGCCGGAGGGAAGTTCCAAGCAGGGCGCTCTCGCTTGGGGAGCCAGGGTGCCTCCTGCTTGGAGAGTTGCTCAGGAACTCCTGTGGAGCGAGGCTTCCCCTCCCATGCTTGGCGGCCAGCAGATGGTGTCCTCGCTCCACCGAAAAACTCGCTGCTTTGAATTCAGCCCTGGATCTCCTAGCTGACCTCTCTGCCCCAAGCAGCAACTCCAGCGTGCACCCAGCCCCCAACAAGGAGAGTGCCTTTCCTGAGCGCTGCTATGCCATGGCAGCTCCGGGAAGGCCTCCTAGGGCCTCCTCTCCCCTCACACCGTCGTGTCATTCAGCCCACCCGGGGAGCAAAGGGCCCCCTGGGCAGGGCTCAGGGTGCAGCCCGTGTGTGGTTTCATGGCTGGGAAAGGGGAGATCCTGAAGCTGGCTGCCCGCTTGTGAATGGGGCCGGAGGGCAAGAGCCGGCATTCGTTTCGTGGGAAGCGGGAGATCGGGGGTCTCCAAGCTGCACGCAGATCCCCTCCCTGGCTGCCCCTCTTGCTGCTTCCCGGCTGCCAAGTCTCTCTTCCCCACGCGTGCGTCTCACCGAAAGGAGCAGGCTGCTTGCCATTCCTGGCAAGGGCCTCGTCCCACAGGCCCCGTTGCCTCCAAGGGGAGTGCACATTGACCCAGAGCCTCCAGAGGAGCTGCAGTCTCTCCAGCCACAGAGGCCTTGCAGCTGAGCCCAGGACAGCCTGCTGCGTGGAGGGCTTCGATGGGAGAGGGCCGTGCTTCCCTGGCGGGGGCTCTGGCTCACACTGCTTTCCGTGGGGAAACACTGAGTGCGCCAAGTGTCTCCTGGGTGCAGAAGCTCTCTCCCCAGCGCCGGAGGTGCGGGGAACCCTCTCTGGACACAGAGCAGTGTTCTAGGCAGGCCTCCCGGGCTGGGAGAGCCTCCACTGCCCCAACTGTCCAACGGCCTCAGGACCACACTTCTAGGGAGTGTGGGTCTGACAGGCAGGGCGGCCTGAGGGAGGAACGTGGATGGCAGGCCCAAGCCACTGCGCTGAGCATTGCCCCTGGAAGTCCCAGCTGCAGGCTCTCTGCTCCACGCCCAAGCTGGAGTGAGCCTGGACCCTGGCCTGCAGACCCAGGCTTGCCCTGGGCACTGCTAGGGCGGGACCCATCCCAGGCTCAGCCAGGCCTCCCTAGGGCTTGTGCTGGCCTAGGCCCCTGCCAGCCAGCAGGAGCTGGACGGAACACAGTTCATTGGAGAAGGCCCCAGGGTGTTGCCGGTGTGTCTCTTGCACTGCTCGGAAGAAGCTGCAGGTCCACAGGCTGTGTGTGCACGTGGCCACTGGGGCCTGAGGAGAGAAGAGGCATGAGCCCCCTTGCAAGCGGGACTCCTGCCACCTCGGAGTTGCCTGCCACACACCCCCCTGCTGCCTGCGCTGTCTTCCCTGCTGGCAGGCCTCTGGGTGCCCCGGCCAGTCTATGCCAAGGAAGCAAGGTGCTTGCTCTCCCCTTGCTGGAAGCTCCTCCTACAGCCTTCTGGACCAGGGGACACATGCCCCCTGGACCAGCAGCCTGCAAGGAAGCTGCAGCTGAGCCATCCAGGAAGGCCCGCAGTAGTAGGCAGGAAGCCCCCTGCTAAGGACAGCTTTGCCACGCCAAACCTTGGAGGAGCTCATGGAGGCCCGGGCCTGCAGCGTTTTCCACGGGAGAGCACTGGGTTGCCCAAAGCCTCCCCTGCGGCTTCGGAGCACCCTCCAGCCCCCACGCCCTGGCAACCCACTCTGTTGCCGGAGGGAAGTTCCAAGCAGGGCGCTCTCGCTTGGGGAGCCAGGGTGCCTCCTGCTTGGAGAGTTGCTCAGGAACTCCTGTGGAGCGAGGCTTCCCCTCCCATGCTTGGCGGCCAGCAGATGGTGTCCTCGCTCCACCGAAAAACTCGCTGCTTTGAATTCAGCCCTGGATCTCCTAGCTGACCTCTCTGCCCCAAGCAGCAACTCCAGCGTGCACCCAGCCCCCAACAAGGAGAGTGCCTTTCCTGAGCGCTGCTATGCCATGGCAGCTCCGGGAAGGCCTCCTAGGGCCTCCTCTCCCCTCACACCGTCGTGTCATTCAGCCCACCCGGGGAGCAAAGGGCCCCCTGGGCAGGGCTCAGGGTGCAGCCCGTGTGTGGTTTCATGGCTGGGAAAGGGGAGATCCTGAAGCTGGCTGCCCGCTTGTGAATGGGGCCGGAGGGCAAGAGCCGGCATTCGTTTCGTGGGAAGCGGGAGATCGGGGGTCTCCAAGCTGCACGCAGATCCCCTCCCTGGCTGCCCCTCTTGCTGCTTCCCGGCTGCCAAGCCTCTCTTCCCCACGCGTGCGTCTCACCGAAAGGAGCAGGCTGCTTGCCATTCCTGGCAAGGGCCTCGTCCCACAGGCCCCGTTGCCTCCAAGGGGAGTGCACATTGACCCAGAGCCTCCAGAGGAGCTGCAGTCTCTCCAGCCACAGAGGCCTTGCAGCTGAGCCCAGGACAGCCTGCTGCGTGGAGGGCTTCGATGGGAGAGGGCCGTGCTTCCCTGGCGGGGGCTCTGGCTCACACTGCTTTCCGTGGGGAAACACTGTGTGCGCCAAGTGTCTCCTGGGTGCAGAAGCTCTCTCCCCAGCGCCGGAGGTGCGGGGAACCCTCTCTGGACACAGAGCAGTGTTCTAGGCAGGCCTCCCGGGCTGGGAGAGCCTCCACTGCCCCAACTGTCCAACGGCCTCAGGACCACACTTCTAGGGAGTGTGGGTCTGACAGGCAGGGCGGCCTGAGGGAGGAACGTGGATGGCAGGCCCAAGCCACTGCGCTGAGCATTGCCCCTGGAAGTCCCAGCTGCAGGCTCTCTGCTCCACGCCCAAGCTGGAGTGAGCCTGGACCCTGGCCTGCAGACCCAGGCTTGCCCTGGGCACTGCTAGGGCGGGACCCATCCCAGGCTCAGCCAGGCCTCCCTAGGGCTTGTGCTGGCCTAGGCCCCTGCCAGCCAGCAGGAGCTGGACGGAACACAGTTCATTGGAGAAGGCCCCAGGGTGTTGCCGGTGTGTCTCTTGCACTGCTCGGAAGAAGCTGCAGGTCCACAGGCTGTGTGTGCACGTGGCCACTGGGGCCTGAGGAGAGAAGAGGCATGAGCCCCCTTGCAAGCGGGACTCCTGCCACCTCGGAGTTGCCTGCCACACACCCCCCTGCTGCCTGCGCTGTCTTCCCTGCTGGCAGGCCTCTGGGTGCCCCGGCCAGTCTATGCCAAGGAAGCAAGGTGCTTGCTCTCCCCTTGCTGGAAGCTCCTCCTACAGCCTTCTGGACCAGGGGACACATGCCCCCTGGACCAGCAGCCTGCAAGGAAGCTGCAGCTGAGCCATCCAGGAAGGCCCGCAGTAGTAGGCAGGAAGCCCCCTGCTAAGGACAGCTTTGCCACGCCAAACCTTGGAGGAGCTCATGGAGGCCCGGGCCTGCAGCGTTTTCCACGGGAGAGCACTGGGTTGCCCAAAGCCTCCCCTGCGGCTTCGGAGCACCCTCCAGCCCCCACGCCCTGGCAACCCACTCTGTTGCCGGAGGGAAGTTCCAAGCAGGGCGCTCTCGCTTGGGGAGCCAGGGTGCCTCCTGCTTGGAGAGTTGCTCAGGAACTCCTGTGGAGCGAGGCTTCCCCTCCCATGCTTGGCGGCCAGCAGATGGTGTCCTCGCTCCACCGAAAAACTCGCTGCTTTGAATTCAGCCCTGGATCTCCTAGCTGACCTCTCTGCCCCAAGCAGCAACTCCAGCGTGCACCCAGCCCCCAACAAGGAGAGTGCCTTTCCTGAGCGCTGCTATGCCATGGCAGCTCCGGGAAGGCCTCCTAGGGCCTCCTCTCCCCTCACACCGTCGTGTCATTCAGCCCACCCGGGGAGCAAAGGGCCCCCTGGGCAGGGCTCAGGGTGCAGCCCGTGTGTGGTTTCATGGCTGGGAAAGGGGAGATCCTGAAGCTGGCTGCCCGCTTGTGAATGGGGCCGGAGGGCAAGAGCCGGCATTCGTTTCGTGGGAAGCGGGAGATCGGGGGTCTCCAAGCTGCACGCAGATCCCCTCCCTGGCTGCCCCTCTTGCTGCTTCCCGGCTGCCAAGCCTCTCTTCCCCACGCGTGCGTCTCACCGAAAGGAGCAGGCTGCTTGCCATTCCTGGCAAGGGCCTCGTCCCACAGGCCCCGTTGCCTCCAAGGGGAGTGCACATTGACCCAGAGCCTCCAGAGGAGCTGCAGTCTCTCCAGCCACAGAGGCCTTGCAGCTGAGCCCAGGACAGCCTGCTGCGTGGAGGGCTTCGATGGGAGAGGGCCGTGCTTCCCTGGCGGGGGCTCTGGCTCACACTGCTTTCCGTGGGGAAACACTGAGTGCGCCAAGTGTCTCCTGGGTGCAGAAGCTCTCTCCCCAGCGCCGGAGGTGCGGGGAACCCTCTCTGGACACAGAGCAGTGTTCTAGGCAGGCCTCCCGGGCTGGGAGAGCCTCCACTGCCCCAACTGTCCAACGGCCTCAGGACCACACTTCTAGGGAGTGTGGGTCTGACAGGCAGGGCGGCCTGAGGGAGGAACGTGGATGGCAGGCCCAAGCCACTGCGCTGAGCATTGCCCCTGGAAGTCCCAGCTGCAGGCTCTCTGCTCCACGCCCAAGCTGGAGTGAGCCTGGACCCTGGCCTGCAGACCCAGGCTTGCCCTGGGCACTGCTAGGGCGGGACCCATCCCAGGCTCAGCCAGGCCTCCCTAGGGCTTGTGCTGGCCTAGGCCCCTGCCAGCCAGCAGGAGCTGGACGGAACACAGTTCATTGGAGAAGGCCCCAGGGTGTTGCCGGTGTGTCTCTTGCACTGCTCGGAAGAAGCTGCAGGTCCACAGGCTGTGTGTGCACGTGGCCACTGGGGCCTGAGGAGAGAAGAGGCATGAGCCCCCTTGCAAGCGGGACTCCTGCCACCTCGGAGTTGCCTGCCACACACCCCCCTGCTGCCTGCGCTGTCTTCCCTGCTGGCAGGCCTCTGGGTGCCCCGGCCAGTCTATGCCAAGGAAGCAAGGTGCTTGCTCTCCCCTTGCTGGAAGCTCCTCCTACAGCCTTCTGGACCAGGGGACACATGCCCCCTGGACCAGCAGCCTGCAAGGAAGCTGCAGCTGAGCCATCCAGGAAGGCCCGCAGTAGTAGGCAGGAAGCCCCCTGCTAAGGACAGCTTTGCCACGCCAAACCTTGGAGGAGCTCATGGAGGCCCGGGCCTGCAGCGTTTTCCACGGGAGAGCACTGGGTTGCCCAAAGCCTCCCCTGCGGCTTCGGAGCACCCTCCAGCCCCCACGCCCTGGCAACCCACTCTGTTGCCGGAGGGAAGTTCCAAGCAGGGCGCTCTCGCTTGGGGAGCCAGGGTGCCTCCTGCTTGGAGAGTTGCTCAGGAACTCCTGTGGAGCGAGGCTTCCCCTCCCATGCTTGGCGGCCAGCAGATGGTGTCCTCGCTCCACCGAAAAACTCGCTGCTTTGAATTCAGCCCTGGATCTCCTAGCTGACCTCTCTGCCCCAAGCAGCAACTCCAGCGTGCACCCAGCCCCCAACAAGGAGAGTGCCTTTCCTGAGCGCTGCTATGCCATGGCAGCTCCGGGAAGGCCTCCTAGGGCCTCCTCTCCCCTCACACCGTCGTGTCATTCAGCCCACCCGGGGAGCAAAGGGCCCCCTGGGCAGGGCTCAGGGCGCAGCCCGTGTGTGGTTTCATGGCTGGGAAAGGGGAGATCCTGAAGCTGGCTGCCCGCTTGTGAATGGGGCCGGAGGGCAAGAGCCGGCATTCGTTTCGTGGGAAGCGGGAGATCGGGGGTCTCCAAGCTGCACGCAGATCCCCTCCCTGGCTGCCCCTCTTGCTGCTTCCCGGCTGCCAAGCCTCTCTTCCCCACGCGTGCGTCTCACCGAAAGGAGCAGGCTGCTTGCCATTCCTGGCAAGGGCCTCGTCCCACAGGCCCCGTTGCCTCCAAGGGGAGTGCACATTGACCCAGAGCCTCCAGAGGAGCTGCAGTCTCTCCAGCCACAGAGGCCTTGCAGCTGAGCCCAGGACAGCCTGCTGCGTGGAGGGCTTCGATGGGAGAGGGCCGTGCTTCCCTGGCGGGGGCTCTGGCTCACACTGCTTTCCGTGGGGAAACACTGTGTGCGCCAAGTGTCTCCTGGGTGCAGAAGATCTCTCCCCAGCGCCGGAGGTGCGGGGAACCCTCTCTGGACACAGAGCAGTGTTCTAGGCAGGCCTCCCGGGCTGGGAGAGCCTCCACTGCCCCAACTGTCCAACGGCCTCAGGACCACACTTCTAGGGAGTGTGGGTCTGACAGGCAGGGCGGCCTGAGGGAGGAACGTGGATGGCAGGCCCAAGCCACTGCGCTGAGCATTGCCCCTGGAAGTCCCAGCTGCAGGCTCTCTGCTCCACGCCCAAGCTGGAGTGAGCCTGGACCCTGGCCTGCAGACCCAGGCTTGCCCTGGGCACTGCTAGGGCGGGACCCATCCCAGGCTCAGCCAGGCCTCCCTAGGGCTTGTGCTGGCCTAGGCCCCTGCCAGCCAGCAGGAGCTGGACGGAACACAGTTCATTGGAGAAGGCCCCAGGGTGTTGCCGGTGTGTCTCTTGCACTGCTCGGAAGAAGCTGCAGGTCCACAGGCTGTGTGTGCACGTGGCCACTGGGGCCTGAGGAGAGAAGAGGCATGAGCCCCCTTGCAAGCGGGACTCCTGCCACCTCGGAGTTGCCTGCCACACACCCCCCTGCTGCCTGCGCTGTCTTCCCTGCTGGCAGGCCTCTGGGTGCCCCGGCCAGTCTATGCCAAGGAAGCAAGGTGCTTGCTCTCCCCTTGCTGGAAGCTCCTCCTACAGCCTTCTGGACCAGGGGACACATGCCCCCTGGACCAGCAGCCTGCAAGGAAGCTGCAGCTGAGCCATCCAGGAAGGCCCGCAGTAGTAGGCAGGAAGCCCCCTGCTAAGGACAGCTTTGCCACGCCAAACCTTGGAGGAGCTCATGGAGGCCCGGGCCTGCAGCGTTTTCCACGGGAGAGCACTGGGTTGCCCAAAGCCTCCCCTGCGGCTTCGGAGCACCCTCCAGCCCCCACGCCCTGGCAACCCACTCTGTTGCCGGAGGGAAGTTCCAAGCAGGGCGCTCTCGCTTGGGGAGCCAGGGTGCCTCCTGCTTGGAGAGTTGCTCAGGAACTCCTGTGGAGCGAGGCTTCCCCTCCCATGCTTGGCGGCCAGCAGATGGTGTCCTCGCTCCACCGAAAAACTCGCTGCTTTGAATTCAGCCCTGGATCTCCTAGCTGACCTCTCTGCCCCAAGCAGCAACTCCAGCGTGCACCCAGCCCCCAACAAGGAGAGTGCCTTTCCTGAGCGCTGCTATGCCATGGCAGCTCCGGGAAGGCCTCCTAGGGCCTCCTCTCCCCTCACACCGTCGTGTCATTCAGCCCACCCGGGGAGCAAAGGGCCCCCTGGGCAGGGCTCAGGGTGCAGCCCGTGTGTGGTTTCATGGCTGGGAAAGGGGAGATCCTGAAGCTGGCTGCCCGCTTGTGAATGGGGCCGGAGGGCAAGAGCCGGCATTCGTTTCGTGGGAAGCGGGAGATCGGGGGTCTCCAAGCTGCACGCAGATCCCCTCCCTGGCTGCCCCTCTTGCTGCTTCCCGGCTGCCAAGTCTCTCTTCCCCACGCGTGCGTCTCACCGAAAGGAGCAGGCTGCTTGCCATTCCTGGCAAGGGCCTCGTCCCACAGGCCCCGTTGCCTCCAAGGGGAGTGCACATTGACCCAGAGCCTCCAGAGGAGCTGCAGTCTCTCCAGCCACAGAGGCCTTGCAGCTGAGCCCAGGACAGCCTGCTGCGTGGAGGGCTTCGATGGGAGAGGGCCGTGCTTCCCTGGCGGGGGCTCTGGCTCACACTGCTTTCCGTGGGGAAACACTGAGTGCGCCAAGTGTCTCCTGGGTGCAGAAGCTCTCTCCCCAGCGCCGGAGGTGCGGGGAACCCTCTCTGGACACAGAGCAGTGTTCTAGGCAGGCCTCCCGGGCTGGGAGAGCCTCCACTGCCCCAACTGTCCAACGGCCTCAGGACCACACTTCTAGGGAGTGTGGGTCTGACAGGCAGGGCGGCCTGAGGGAGGAACGTGGATGGCAGGCCCAAGCCACTGCGCTGAGCATTGCCCCTGGAAGTCCCAGCTGCAGGCTCTCTGCTCCACGCCCAAGCTGGAGTGAGCCTGGACCCTGGCCTGCAGACCCAGGCTTGCCCTGGGCACTGCTAGGGCGGGACCCATCCCAGGCTCAGCCAGGCCTCCCTAGGGCTTGTGCTGGCCTAGGCCCCTGCCAGCCAGCAGGAGCTGGACGGAACACAGTTCATTGGAGAAGGCCCCAGGGTGTTGCCGGTGTGTCTCTTGCACTGCTCGGAAGAAGCTGCAGGTCCACAGGCTGTGTGTGCACGTGGCCACTGGGGCCTGAGGAGAGAAGAGGCATGAGCCCCCTTGCAAGCGGGACTCCTGCCACCTCGGAGTTGCCTGCCACACACCCCCCTGCTGCCTGCGCTGTCTTCCCTGCTGGCAGGCCTCTGGGTGCCCCGGCCAGTCTATGCCAAGGAAGCAAGGTGCTTGCTCTCCCCTTGCTGGAAGCTCCTCCTACAGCCTTCTGGACCAGGGGACACATGCCCCCTGGACCAGCAGCCTGCAAGGAAGCTGCAGCTGAGCCATCCAGGAAGGCCCGCAGTAGTAGGCAGGAAGCCCCCTGCTAAGGACAGCTTTGCCACGCCAAACCTTGGAGGAGCTCATGGAGGCCCGGGCCTGCAGCGTTTTCCACGGGAGAGCACTGGGTTGCCCAAAGCCTCCCCTGCGGCTTCGGAGCACCCTCCAGCCCCCACGCCCTGGCAACCCACTCTGTTGCCGGAGGGAAGTTCCAAGCAGGGCGCTCTCGCTTGGGGAGCCAGGGTGCCTCCTGCTTGGAGAGTTGCTCAGGAACTCCTGTGGAGCGAGGCTTCCCCTCCCATGCTTGGCGGCCAGCAGATGGTGTCCTCGCTCCACCGAAAAACTCGCTGCTTTGAATTCAGCCCTGGATCTCCTAGCTGACCTCTCTGCCCCAAGCAGCAACTCCAGCGTGCACCCAGCCCCCAACAAGGAGAGTGCCTTTCCTGAGCGCTGCTATGCCATGGCAGCTCCGGGAAGGCCTCCTAGGGCCTCCTCTCCCCTCACACCGTCGTGTCATTCAGCCCACCCGGGGAGCAAAGGGCCCCCTGGGCAGGGCTCAGGGTGCAGCCCGTGTGTGGTTTCATGGCTGGGAAAGGGGAGATCCTGAAGCTGGCTGCCCGCTTGTGAATGGGGCCGGAGGGCAAGAGCCGGCATTCGTTTCGTGGGAAGCGGGAGATCGGGGGTCTCCAAGCTGCACGCAGATCCCCTCCCTGGCTGCCCCTCTTGCTGCTTCCCGGCTGCCAAGCCTCTCTTCCCCACGCGTGCGTCTCACCGAAAGGAGCAGGCTGCTTGCCATTCCTGGCAAGGGCCTCGTCCCACAGGCCCCGTTGCCTCCAAGGGGAGTGCACATTGACCCAGAGCCTCCAGAGGAGCTGCAGTCTCTCCAGCCACAGAGGCCTTGCAGCTGAGCCCAGGACAGCCTGCTGCGTGGAGGGCTTCGATGGGAGAGGGCCGTGCTTCCCTGGCGGGGGCTCTGGCTCACACTGCTTTCCGTGGGGAAACACTGAGTGCGCCAAGTGTCTCCTGGGTGCAGAAGCTCTCTCCCCAGCGCCGGAGGTGCGGGGAACCCTCTCTGGACACAGAGCAGTGTTCTAGGCAGGCCTCCCGGGCTGGGAGAGCCTCCACTGCCCCAACTGTCCAACGGCCTCAGGACCACACTTCTAGGGAGTGTGGGTCTGACAGGCAGGGCGGCCTGAGGGAGGAACGTGGATGGCAGGCCCAAGCCACTGCGCTGAGCATTGCCCCTGGAAGTCCCAGCTGCAGGCTCTCTGCTCCACGCCCAAGCTGGAGTGAGCCTGGACCCTGGCCTGCAGACCCAGGCTTGCCCTGGGCACTGCTAGGGCGGGACCCATCCCAGGCTCAGCCAGGCCTCCCTAGGGCTTGTGCTGGCCTAGGCCCCTGCCAGCCAGCAGGAGCTGGACGGAACACAGTTCATTGGAGAAGGCCCCAGGGTGTTGCCGGTGTGTCTCTTGCACTGCTCGGAAGAAGCTGCAGGTCCACAGGCTGTGTGTGCACGTGGCCACTGGGGCCTGAGGAGAGAAGAGGCATGAGCCCCCTTGCAAGCGGGACTCCTGCCACCTCGGAGTTGCCTGCCACACACCCCCCTGCTGCCTGCGCTGTCTTCCCTGCTGGCAGGCCTCTGGGTGCCCCGGCCAGTCTATGCCAAGGAAGCAAGGTGCTTGCTCTCCCCTTGCTGGAAGCTCCTCCTACAGCCTTCTGGGCCAGGGGACACATGCCCCCTGGACCAGCAGCCTGCAAGGAAGCTGCAGCTGAGCCATCCAGGAAGGCCCGCAGTAGTAGGCAGGAAGCCCCCTGCTAAGGACAGCTTTGCCACGCCAAACCTTGGAGGAGCTCATGGAGGCCCGGGCCTGCAGCGTTTTCCACGGGAGAGCACTGGGTTGCCCAAAGCCTCCCCTGCGGCTTCGGAGCACCCTCCAGCCCCCACGCCCTGGCAACCCACTCTGTTGCCGGAGGGAAGTTCCAAGCAGGGCGCTCTCGCTTGGGGAGCCAGGGTGCCTCCTGCTTGGAGAGTTGCTCAGGAACTCCTGTGGAGCGAGGCTTCCCCTCCCATGCTTGGCGGCCAGCAGATGGTGTCCTCGCTCCACCGAAAAACTCGCTGCTTTGAATTCAGCCCTGGATCTCCTAGCTGACCTCTCTGCCCCAAGCAGCAACTCCAGCGTGCACCCAGCCCCCAACAAGGAGAGTGCCTTTCCTGAGCGCTGCTATGCCATGGCAGCTCCGGGAAGGCCTCCTAGGGCCTCCTCTCCCCTCACACCGTCGTGTCATTCAGCCCACCCGGGGAGCAAAGGGCCCCCTGGGCAGGGCTCAGGGTGCAGCCCGTGTGTGGTTTCATGGCTGGGAAAGGGGAGATCCTGAAGCTGGCTGCCCGCTTGTGAATGGGGCCGGAGGGCAAGAGCCGGCATTCGTTTCGTGGGAAGCGGGAGATCGGGGGTCTCCAAGCTGCACGCAGATCCCCTCCCTGGCTGCCCCTCTTGCTGCTTCCCGGCTGCCAAGCCTCTCTTCCCCACGCGTGCGTCTCACCGAAAGGAGCAGGCTGCTTGCCATTCCTGGCAAGGGCCTCGTCCCACAGGCCCCGTTGCCTCCAAGGGGAGTGCACATTGACCCAGAGCCTCCAGAGGAGCTGCAGTCTCTCCAGCCACAGAGGCCTTGCAGCTGAGCCCAGGACAGCCTGCTGCGTGGAGGGCTTCGATGGGAGAGGGCCGTGCTTCCCTGGCGGGGGCTCTGGCTCACACTGCTTTCCGTGGGGAAACACTGAGTGCGCCAAGTGTCTCCTGGGTGCAGAAGCTCTCTCCCCAGCGCCGGAGGTGCGGGGAACCCTCTCTGGACACAGAGCAGTGTTCTAGGCAGGCCTCCCGGGCTGGGAGAGCCTCCACTGCCCCAACTGTCCAACGGCCTCAGGACCACACTTCTAGGGAGTGTGGGTCTGACAGGCAGGGCGGCCTGAGGGAGGAACGTGGATGGCAGGCCCAAGCCACTGCGCTGAGCATTGCCCCTGGAAGTCCCAGCTGCAGGCTCTCTGCTCCACGCCCAAGCTGGAGTGAGCCTGGACCCTGGCCTGCAGACCCAGGCTTGCCCTGGGCACTGCTAGGGCGGGACCCATCCCAGGCTCAGCCAGGCCTCCCTAGGGCTTGTGCTGGCCTAGGCCCCTGCCAGCCAGCAGGAGCTGGACGGAACACAGTTCATTGGAGAAGGCCCCAGGGTGTTGCCGGTGTGTCTCTTGCACTGCTCGGAAGAAGCTGCAGGTCCACAGGCTGTGTGTGCACGTGGCCACTGGGGCCTGAGGAGAGAAGAGGCATGAGCCCCCTTGCAAGCGGGACTCCTGCCACCTCGGAGTTGCCTGCCACACACCCCCCTGCTGCCTGCGCTGTCTTCCCTGCTGGCAGGCCTCTGGGTGCCCCGGCCAGTCTATGCCAAGGAAGCAAGGTGCTTGCTCTCCCCTTGCTGGAAGCTCCTCCTACAGCCTTCTGGACCAGGGGACACATGCCCCCTGGACCAGCAGCCTGCAAGGAAGCTGCAGCTGAGCCATCCAGGAAGGCCCGCAGTAGTAGGCAGGAAGCCCCCTGCTAAGGACAGCTTTGCCACGCCAAACCTTGGAGGAGCTCATGGAGGCCCGGGCCTGCAGCGTTTTCCACGGGAGAGCACTGGGTTGCCCAAAGCCTCCCCTGCGGCTTCGGAGCACCCTCCAGCCCCCACGCCCTGGCAACCCACTCTGTTGCCGGAGGGAAGTTCCAAGCAGGGCGCTCTCGCTTGGGGAGCCAGGGTGCCTCCTGCTTGGAGAGTTGCTCAGGAACTCCTGTGGAGCGAGGCTTCCCCTCCCATGCTTGGCGGCCAGCAGATGGTGTCCTCGCTCCACCGAAAAACTCGCTGCTTTGAATTCAGCCGTGGATCTCCTAGCTGACCTCTCTGCCCCAAGCAGCAACTCCAGCGTGCACCCAGCCCCCAACAAGGAGAGTGCCTTTCCTGAGCGCTGCTATGCCATGGCAGCTCCGGGAAGGCCTCCTAGGGCCTCCTCTCCCCTCACACCGTCGTGTCATTCAGCCCACCCGGGGAGCAAAGGGCCCCCTGGGCAGGGCTCAGGGCGCAGCCCGTGTGTGGTTTCATGGCTGGGAAAGGGGAGATCCTGAAGCTGGCTGCCCGCTTGTGAATGGGGCCGGAGGGCAAGAGCCGGCATTCGTTTCGTGGGAAGCGGGAGATCGGGGGTCTCCAAGCTGCACGCAGATCCCCTCCCTGGCTGCCCCTCTTGCTGCTTCCCGGCTGCCAAGCCT
Organism: Hippopotamus amphibius kiboko; assembly: GCF_030028045.1. NCBI lineage: Eukaryota > Metazoa > Chordata > Mammalia > Artiodactyla > Hippopotamidae > Hippopotamus > Hippopotamus amphibius. The sequence continues at coordinate 11,095 of NW_026648511.1, read as the reverse complement.
CTCTTCCCCACGCGTGCGTCTCACCGAAAGGAGCAGGCTGCTTGCCATTCCTGGCAAGGGCCTCGTCCCACAGGCCCCGTTGCCTCCAAGGGGAGTGCACATTGACCCAGAGCCTCCAGAGGAGCTGCAGTCTCTCCAGCCACAGAGGCCTTGCAGCTGAGCCCAGGACAGCCTGCTGCGTGGAGGGCTTCGATGGGAGAGGGCCGTGCTTCCCTGGCGGGGGCTCTGGCTCACACTGCTTTCCGTGGGGAAACACTGTGTGCGCCAAGTGTCTCCTGGGTGCAGAAGCTCTCTCCCCAGCGCCGGAGGTGCGGGGAACCCTCTCTGGACACAGAGCAGTGTTCTAGGCAGGCCTCCCGGGCTGGGAGAGCCTCCACTGCCCCAACTGTCCAACGGCCTCAGGACCACACTTCTAGGGAGTGTGGGTCTGACAGGCAGGGCGGCCTGAGGGAGGAACGTGGATGGCAGGCCCAAGCCACTGCGCTGAGCATTGCCCCTGGAAGTCCCAGCTGCAGGCTCTCTGCTCCACGCCCAAGCTGGAGTGAGCCTGGACCCTGGCCTGCAGACCCAGGCTTGCCCTGGGCACTGCTAGGGCGGGACCCATCCCAGGCTCAGCCAGGCCTCCCTAGGGCTTGTGCTGGCCTAGGCCCCTGCCAGCCAGCAGGAGCTGGACGGAACACAGTTCATTGGAGAAGGCCCCAGGGTGTTGCCGGTGTGTCTCTTGCACTGCTCGGAAGAAGCTGCAGGTCCACAGGCTGTGTGTGCACGTGGCCACTGGGGCCTGAGGAGAGAAGAGGCATGAGCCCCCTTGCAAGCGGGACTCCTGCCACCTCGGAGTTGCCTGCCACACACCCCCCTGCTGCCTGCGCTGTCTTCCCTGCTGGCAGGCCTCTGGGTGCCCCGGCCAGTCTATGCCAAGGAAGCAAGGTGCTTGCTCTCCCCTTGCTGGAAGCTCCTCCTACAGCCTTCTGGACCAGGGGACACATGCCCCCTGGACCAGCAGCCTGCAAGGAAGCTGCAGCTGAGCCATCCAGGAAGGCCCGCAGTAGTAGGCAGGAAGCCCCCTGCTAAGGACAGCTTTGCCACGCCAAACCTTGGAGGAGCTCATGGAGGCCCGGGCCTGCAGCGTTTTCCACGGGAGAGCACTGGGTTGCCCAAAGCCTCCCCTGCGGCTTCGGAGCACCCTCCAGCCCCCACGCCCTGGCAACCCACTCTGTTGCCGGAGGGAAGTTCCAAGCAGGGCGCTCTCGCTTGGGGAGCCAGGGTGCCTCCTGCTTGGAGAGTTGCTCAGGAACTCCTGTGGAGCGAGGCTTCCCCTCCCATGCTTGGCGGCCAGCAGATGGTGTCCTCGCTCCACCGAAAAACTCGCTGCTTTGAATTCAGCCCTGGATCTCCTAGCTGACCTCTCTGCCCCAAGCAGCAACTCCAGCGTGCACCCAGCCCCCAACAAGGAGAGTGCCTTTCCTGAGCGCTGCTATGCCATGGCAGCTCCGGGAAGGCCTCCTAGGGCCTCCTCTCCCCTCACACCGTCGTGTCATTCAGCCCACCCGGGGAGCAAAGGGCCCCCTGGGCAGGGCTCAGGGCGCAGCCCGTGTGTGGTTTCATGGCTGGGAAAGGGGAGATCCTGAAGCTGGCTGCCCGCTTGTGAATGGGGCCGGAGGGCAAGAGCCGGCATTCGTTTCGTGGGAAGCGGGAGATCGGGGGTCTCCAAGCTGCACGCAGATCCCCTCCCTGGCTGCCCCTCTTGCTGCTTCCCGGCTGCCAAGCCTCTCTTCCCCACGCGTGCGTCTCACCGAAAGGAGCAGGCTGCTTGCCATTCCTGGCAAGGGCCTCGTCCCACAGGCCCCGTTGCCTCCAAGGGGAGTGCACATTGACCCAGAGCCTCCAGAGGAGCTGCAGTCTCTCCAGCCACAGAGGCCTTGCAGCTGAGCCCAGGACAGCCTGCTGCGTGGAGGGCTTCGATGGGAGAGGGCCGTGCTTCCCTGGCGGGGGCTCTGGCTCACACTGCTTTCCGTGGGGAAACACTGTGTGCGCCAAGTGTCTCCTGGGTGCAGAAGCTCTCTCCCCAGCGCCGGAGGTGCGGGGAACCCTCTCTGGACACAGAGCAGTGTTCTAGGCAGGCCTCCCGGGCTGGGAGAGCCTCCACTGCCCCAACTGTCCAACGGCCTCAGGACCACACTTCTAGGGAGTGTGGGTCTGACAGGCAGGGCGGCCTGAGGGAGGAACGTGGATGGCAGGCCCAAGCCACTGCGCTGAGCATTGCCCCTGGAAGTCCCAGCTGCAGGCTCTCTGCTCCACGCCCAAGCTGGAGTGAGCCTGGACCCTGGCCTGCAGACCCAGGCTTGCCCTGGGCACTGCTAGGGCGGGACCCATCCCAGGCTCAGCCAGGCCTCCCTAGGGCTTGTGCTGGCCTAGGCCCCTGCCAGCCAGCAGGAGCTGGACGGAACACAGTTCATTGGAGAAGGCCCCAGGGTGTTGCCGGTGTGTCTCTTGCACTGCTCGGAAGAAGCTGCAGGTCCACAGGCTGTGTGTGCACGTGGCCACTGGGGCCTGAGGAGAGAAGAGGCATGAGCCCCCTTGCAAGCGGGACTCCTGCCACCTCGGAGTTGCCTGCCACACACCCCCCTGCTGCCTGCGCTGTCTTCCCTGCTGGCAGGCCTCTGGGTGCCCCGGCCAGTCTATGCCAAGGAAGCAAGGTGCTTGCTCTCCCCTTGCTGGAAGCTCCTCCTACAGCCTTCTGGACCAGGGGACACATGCCCCCTGGACCAGCAGCCTGCAAGGAAGCTGCAGCTGAGCCATCCAGGAAGGCCCGCAGTAGTAGGCAGGAAGCCCCCTGCTAAGGACAGCTTTGCCACGCCAAACCTTGGAGGAGCTCATGGAGGCCCGGGCCTGCAGCGTTTTCCACGGGAGAGCACTGGGTTGCCCAAAGCCTCCCCTGCGGCTTCGGAGCACCCTCCAGCCCCCACGCCCTGGCAACCCACTCTGTTGCCGGAGGGAAGTTCCAAGCAGGGCGCTCTCGCTTGGGGAGCCAGGGTGCCTCCTGCTTGGAGAGTTGCTCAGGAACTCCTGTGGAGCGAGGCTTCCCCTCCCATGCTTGGCGGCCAGCAGATGGTGTCCTCGCTCCACCGAAAAACTCGCTGCTTTGAATTCAGCCCTGGATCTCCTAGCTGACCTCTCTGCCCCAAGCAGCAACTCCAGCGTGCACCCAGCCCCCAACAAGGAGAGTGCCTTTCCTGAGCGCTGCTATGCCATGGCAGCTCCGGGAAGGCCTCCTAGGGCCTCCTCTCCCCTCACACCGTCGTGTCATTCAGCCCACCCGGGGAGCAAAGGGCCCCCTGGGCAGGGCTCAGGGTGCAGCCCGTGTGTGGTTTCATGGCTGGGAAAGGGGAGATCCTGAAGCTGGCTGCCCGCTTGTGAATGGGGCCGGAGGGCAAGAGCCGGCATTCGTTTCGTGGGAAGCGGGAGATCGGGGGTCTCCAAGCTGCACGCAGATCCCCTCCCTGGCTGCCCCTCTTGCTGCTTCCCGGCTGCCAAGCCTCTCTTCCCCACGCGTGCGTCTCACCGAAAGGAGCAGGCTGCTTGCCATTCCTGGCAAGGGCCTCGTCCCACAGGCCCCGTTGCCTCCAAGGGGAGTGCACATTGACCCAGAGCCTCCAGAGGAGCTGCAGTCTCTCCAGCCACAGAGGCCTTGCAGCTGAGCCCAGGACAGCCTGCTGCGTGGAGGGCTTCGATGGGAGAGGGCCGTGCTTCCCTGGCGGGGGCTCTGGCTCACACTGCTTTCCGTGGGGAAACACTGAGTGCGCCAAGTGTCTCCTGGGTGCAGAAGCTCTCTCCCCAGCGCCGGAGGTGCGGGGAACCCTCTCTGGACACAGAGCAGTGTTCTAGGCAGGCCTCCCGGGCTGGGAGAGCCTCCACTGCCCCAACTGTCCAACGGCCTCAGGACCACACTTCTAGGGAGTGTGGGTCTGACAGGCAGGGCGGCCTGAGGGAGGAACGTGGATGGCAGGCCCAAGCCACTGCGCTGAGCATTGCCCCTGGAAGTCCCAGCTGCAGGCTCTCTGCTCCACGCCCAAGCTGGAGTGAGCCTGGACCCTGGCCTGCAGACCCAGGCTTGCCCTGGGCACTGCTAGGGCGGGACCCATCCCAGGCTCAGCCAGGCCTCCCTAGGGCTTGTGCTGGCCTAGGCCCCTGCCAGCCAGCAGGAGCTGGACGGAACACAGTTCATTGGAGAAGGCCCCAGGGTGTTGCCGGTGTGTCTCTTGCACTGCTCGGAAGAAGCTGCAGGTCCACAGGCTGTGTGTGCACGTGGCCACTGGGGCCTGAGGAGAGAAGAGGCATGAGCCCCCTTGCAAGCGGGACTCCTGCCACCTCGGAGTTGCCTGCCACACACCCCCCTGCTGCCTGCGCTGTCTTCCCTGCTGGCAGGCCTCTGGGTGCCCCGGCCAGTCTATGCCAAGGAAGCAAGGTGCTTGCTCTCCCCTTGCTGGAAGCTCCTCCTACAGCCTTCTGGACCAGGGGACACATGCCCCCTGGACCAGCAGCCTGCAAGGAAGCTGCAGCTGAGCCATCCAGGAAGGCCCGCAGTAGTAGGCAGGAAGCCCCCTGCTAAGGACAGCTTTGCCACGCCAAACCTTGGAGGAGCTCATGGAGGCCCGGGCCTGCAGCGTTTTCCACGGGAGAGCACTGGGTTGCCCAAAGCCTCCCCTGCGGCTTCGGAGCACCCTCCAGCCCCCACGCCCTGGCAACCCACTCTGTTGCCGGAGGGAAGTTCCAAGCAGGGCGCTCTCGCTTGGGGAGCCAGGGTGCCTCCTGCTTGGAGAGTTGCTCAGGAACTCCTGTGGAGCGAGGCTTCCCCTCCCATGCTTGGCGGCCAGCAGATGGTGTCCTCGCTCCACCGAAAAACTCGCTGCTTTGAATTCAGCCCTGGATCTCCTAGCTGACCTCTCTGCCCCAAGCAGCAACTCCAGCGTGCACCCAGCCCCCAACAAGGAGAGTGCCTTTCCTGAGCGCTGCTATGCCATGGCAGCTCCGGGAAGGCCTCCTAGGGCCTCCTCTCCCCTCACACCGTCGTGTCATTCAGCCCACCCGGGGAGCAAAGGGCCCCCTGGGCAGGGCTCAGGGCGCAGCCCGTGTGTGGTTTCATGGCTGGGAAAGGGGAGATCCTGAAGCTGGCTGCCCGCTTGTGAATGGGGCCGGAGGGCAAGAGCCGGCATTCGTTTCGTGGGAAGCGGGAGATCGGGGGTCTCCAAGCTGCACGCAGATCCCCTCCCTGGCTGCCCCTCTTGCTGCTTCCCGGCTGCCAAGCCTCTCTTCCCCACGCGTGCGTCTCACCGAAAGGAGCAGGCTGCTTGCCATTCCTGGCAAGGGCCTCGTCCCACAGGCCCCGTTGCCTCCAAGGGGAGTGCACATTGACCCAGAGCCTCCAGAGGAGCTGCAGTCTCTCCAGCCACAGAGGCCTTGCAGCTGAGCCCAGGACAGCCTGCTGCGTGGAGGGCTTCGATGGGAGAGGGCCGTGCTTCCCTGGCGGGGGCTCTGGCTCACACTGCTTTCCGTGGGGAAACACTGAGTGCGCCAAGTGTCTCCTGGGTGCAGAAGATCTCTCCCCAGCGCCGGAGGTGCGGGGAACCCTCTCTGGACACAGAGCAGTGTTCTAGGCAGGCCTCCCGGGCTGGGAGAGCCTCCACTGCCCCAACTGTCCAACGGCCTCAGGACCACACTTCTAGGGAGTGTGGGTCTGACAGGCAGGGCGGCCTGAGGGAGGAACGTGGATGGCAGGCCCAAGCCACTGCGCTGAGCATTGCCCCTGGAAGTCCCAGCTGCAGGCTCTCTGCTCCACGCCCAAGCTGGAGTGAGCCTGGACCCTGGCCTGCAGACCCAGGCTTGCCCTGGGCACTGCTAGGGCGGGACCCATCCCAGGCTCAGCCAGGCCTCCCTAGGGCTTGTGCTGGCCTAGGCCCCTGCCAGCCAGCAGGAGCTGGACGGAACACAGTTCATTGGAGAAGGCCCCAGGGTGTTGCCGGTGTGTCTCTTGCACTGCTCGGAAGAAGCTGCAGGTCCACAGGCTGTGTGTGCACGTGGCCACTGGGGCCTGAGGAGAGAAGAGGCATGAGCCCCCTTGCAAGCGGGACTCCTGCCACCTCGGAGTTGCCTGCCACACACCCCCCTGCTGCCTGCGCTGTCTTCCCTGCTGGCAGGCCTCTGGGTGCCCCGGCCAGTCTATGCCAAGGAAGCAAGGTGCTTGCTCTCCCCTTGCTGGAAGCTCCTCCTACAGCCTTCTGGACCAGGGGACACATGCCCCCTAGACCAGCAGCCTGCAAGGAAGCTGCAGCTGAGCCATCCAGGAAGGCCCGCAGTAGTAGGCAGGAAGCCCCCTGCTAAGGACAGCTTTGCCACGCCAAACCTTGGAGGAGCTCATGGAGGCCCGGGCCTGCAGCGTTTTCAACGGAAGAGCACTGGGTTGCCCAAAGCCTCCCCTGCGGCTTCGGAGCACCCTCCAGCCCCCACGCCCTGGCAACCCACTCTGTTGCCGGAGGGAAGTTCCAAGCAGGGCGCTCTCGCTTGGGGAGCCAGGGTGCCTCCTGCTTGGAGAGTTGCTCAGGAACTCCTGTGGAGCGAGGCTTCCCCTCCCATGCTTGGCGGCCAGCAGATGGTGTCCTCGCTCCACCGAAAAACTCGCTGCTTTGAATTCAGCCGTGGATCTCCTAGCTGACCTCTCTGCCCCAAGCAGCAACTCCAGCGTGCACCCAGCCCCCAACAAGGAGAGTGCCTTTCCTGAGCGCTGCTATGCCATGGCAGCTCCGGGAAGGCCTCCTAGGGCCTCCTCTCCCCTCACACCGTCGTGTCATTCAGCCCACCCGGGGAGCAAAGGGCCCCCTGGGCAGGGCTCAGGGTGCAGCCCGTGTGTGGTTTCATGGCTGGGAAAGGGGAGATCCTGAAGCTGGCTGCCCGCTTGTGAATGGGGCCGGAGGGCAAGAGCCGGCATTCGTTTCGTGGGAAGCGGGAGATCGGGGGTCTCCAAGCTGCACGCAGATCCCCTCCCTGGCTGCCCCTCTTGCTGCTTCCCGGCTGCCAAGCCTCTCTTCCCCACGCGTGCGTCTCACCGAAAGGAGCAGGCTGCTTGCCATTCCTGGCAAGGGCCTCGTCCCACAGGCCCCGTTGCCTCCAAGGGGAGTGCACATTGACCCAGAGCCTCCAGAGGAGCTGCAGTCTCTCCAGCCACAGAGGCCTTGCAGCTGAGCCCAGGACAGCCTGCTGCGTGGAGGGCTTCGATGGGAGAGGGCCGTGCTTCCCTGGCGGGGGCTCTGGCTCACACTGCTTTCCGTGGGGAAACACTGTGTGCGCCAAGTGTCTCCTGGGTGCAGAAGATCTCTCCCCAGCGCCGGAGGTGCGGGGAACCCTCTCTGGACACAGAGCAGTGTTCTAGGCAGGCCTCCCGGGCTGGGAGAGCCTCCACTGCCCCAACTGTCCAACGGCCTCAGGACCACACTTCTAGGGAGTGTGGGTCTGACAGGCAGGGCGGCCTGAGGGAGGAACGTGGATGGCAGGCCCAAGCCACTGCGCTGAGCATTGCCCCTGGAAGTCCCAGCTGCAGGCTCTCTGCTCCACGCCCAAGCTGGAGTGAGCCTGGACCCTGGCCTGCAGACCCAGGCTTGCCCTGGGCACTGCTAGGGCGGGACCCATCCCAGGCTCAGCCAGGCCTCCCTAGGGCTTGTGCTGGCCTAGGCCCCTGCCAGCCAGCAGGAGCTGGACGGAACACAGTTCATTGGAGAAGGCCCCAGGGTGTTGCCGGTGTGTCTCTTGCACTGCTCGGAAGAAGCTGCAGGTCCACAGGCTGTGTGTGCACGTGGCCACTGGGGCCTGAGGAGAGAAGAGGCATGAGCCCCCTTGCAAGCGGGACTCCTGCCACCTCGGAGTTGCCTGCCACACACCCCCCTGCTGCCTGCGCTGTCTTCCCTGCTGGCAGGCCTCTGGGTGCCCCGGCCAGTCTATGCCAAGGAAGCAAGGTGCTTGCTCTCCCCTTGCTGGAAGCTCCTCCTACAGCCTTCTGGACCAGGGGACACATGCCCCCTGGACCAGCAGCCTGCAAGGAAGCTGCAGCTGAGCCATCCAGGAAGGCCCGCAGTAGTAGGCAGGAAGCCCCCTGCTAAGGACAGCTTTGCCACGCCAAACCTTGGAGGAGCTCATGGAGGCCCGGGCCTGCAGCGTTTTCCACGGGAGAGCACTGGGTTGCCCAAAGCCTCCCCTGCGGCTTCGGAGCACCCTCCAGCCCCCACGCCCTGGCAACCCACTCTGTTGCCGGAGGGAAGTTCCAAGCAGGGCGCTCTCGCTTGGGGAGCCAGGGTGCCTCCTGCTTGGAGAGTTGCTCAGGAACTCCTGTGGAGCGAGGCTTCCCCTCCCATGCTTGGCGGCCAGCAGATGGTGTCCTCGCTCCACCGAAAAACTCGCTGCTTTGAATTCAGCCCTGGATCTCCTAGCTGACCTCTCTGCCCCAAGCAGCAACTCCAGCGTGCACCCAGCCCCCAACAAGGAGAGTGCCTTTCCTGAGCGCTGCTATGCCATGGCAGCTCCGGGAAGGCCTCCTAGGGCCTCCTCTCCCCTCACACCGTCGTGTCATTCAGCCCACCCGGGGAGCAAAGGGCCCCCTGGGCAGGGCTCAGGGTGCAGCCCGTGTGTGGTTTCATGGCTGGGAAAGGGGAGATCCTGAAGCTGGCTGCCCGCTTGTGAATGGGGCCGGAGGGCAAGAGCCGGCATTCGTTTCGTGGGAAGCGGGAGATCGGGGGTCTCCAAGCTGCACGCAGATCCCCTCCCTGGCTGCCCCTCTTGCTGCTTCCCGGCTGCCAAGTCTCTCTTCCCCACGCGTGCGTCTCACCGAAAGGAGCAGGCTGCTTGCCATTCCTGGCAAGGGCCTCGTCCCACAGGCCCCGTTGCCTCCAAGGGGAGTGCACATTGACCCAGAGCCTCCAGAGGAGCTGCAGTCTCTCCAGCCACAGAGGCCTTGCAGCTGAGCCCAGGACAGCCTGCTGCGTGGAGGGCTTCGATGGGAGAGGGCCGTGCTTCCCTGGCGGGGGCTCTGGCTCACACTGCTTTCCGTGGGGAAACACTGAGTGCGCCAAGTGTCTCCTGGGTGCAGAAGATCTCTCCCCAGCGCCGGAGGTGCGGGGAACCCTCTCTGGACACAGAGCAGTGTTCTAGGCAGGCCTCCCGGGCTGGGAGAGCCTCCACTGCCCCAACTGTCCAACGGCCTCAGGACCACACTTCTAGGGAGTGTGGGTCTGACAGGCAGGGCGGCCTGAGGGAGGAACGTGGATGGCAGGCCCAAGCCACTGCGCTGAGCATTGCCCCTGGAAGTCCCAGCTGCAGGCTCTCTGCTCCACGCCCAAGCTGGAGTGAGCCTGGACCCTGGCCTGCAGACCCAGGCTTGCCCTGGGCACTGCTAGGGCGGGACCCATCCCAGGCTCAGCCAGGCCTCCCTAGGGCTTGTGCTGGCCTAGGCCCCTGCCAGCCAGCAGGAGCTGGACGGAACACAGTTCATTGGAGAAGGCCCCAGGGTGTTGCCGGTGTGTCTCTTGCACTGCTCGGAAGAAGCTGCAGGTCCACAGGCTGTGTGTGCACGTGGCCACTGGGGCCTGAGGAGAGAAGAGGCATGAGCCCCCTTGCAAGCGGGACTCCTGCCACCTCGGAGTTGCCTGCCACACACCCCCCTGCTGCCTGCGCTGTCTTCCCTGCTGGCAGGCCTCTGGGTGCCCCGGCCAGTCTATGCCAAGGAAGCAAGGTGCTTGCTCTCCCCTTGCTGGAAGCTCCTCCTACAGCCTTCTGGACCAGGGGACACATGCCCCCTAGACCAGCAGCCTGCAAGGAAGCTGCAGCTGAGCCATCCAGGAAGGCCCGCAGTAGTAGGCAGGAAGCCCCCTGCTAAGGACAGCTTTGCCACGCCAAACCTTGGAGGAGCTCATGGAGGCCCGGGCCTGCAGCGTTTTCAACGGAAGAGCACTGGGTTGCCCAAAGCCTCCCCTGCGGCTTCGGAGCACCCTCCAGCCCCCACGCCCTGGCAACCCACTCTGTTGCCGGAGGGAAGTTCCAAGCAGGGCGCTCTCGCTTGGGGAGCCAGGGTGCCTCCTGCTTGGAGAGTTGCTCAGGAACTCCTGTGGAGCGAGGCTTCCCCTCCCATGCTTGGCGGCCAGCAGATGGTGTCCTCGCTCCACCGAAAAACTCGCTGCTTTGAATTCAGCCGTGGATCTCCTAGCTGACCTCTCTGCCCCAAGCAGCAACTCCAGCGTGCACCCAGCCCCCAACAAGGAGAGTGCCTTTCCTGAGCGCTGCTATGCCATGGCAGCTCCGGGAAGGCCTCCTAGGGCCTCCTCTCCCCTCACACCGTCGTGTCATTCAGCCCACCCGGGGAGCAAAGGGCCCCCTGGGCAGGGCTCAGGGTGCAGCCCGTGTGTGGTTTCATGGCTGGGAAAGGGGAGATCCTGAAGCTGGCTGCCCGCTTGTGAATGGGGCCGGAGGGCAAGAGCCGGCATTCGTTTCGTGGGAAGCGGGAGATCGGGGGTCTCCAAGCTGCACGCAGATCCCCTCCCTGGCTGCCCCTCTTGCTGCTTCCCGGCTGCCAAGCCTCTCTTCCCCACGCGTGCGTCTCACCGAAAGGAGCAGGCTGCTTGCCATTCCTGGCAAGGGCCTCGTCCCACAGGCCCCGTTGCCTCCAAGGGGAGTGCACATTGACCCAGAGCCTCCAGAGGAGCTGCAGTCTCTCCAGCCACAGAGGCCTTGCAGCTGAGCCCAGGACAGCCTGCTGCGTGGAGGGCTTCGATGGGAGAGGGCCGTGCTTCCCTGGCGGGGGCTCTGGCTCACACTGCTTTCCGTGGGGAAACACTGTGTGCGCCAAGTGTCTCCTGGGTGCAGAAGATCTCTCCCCAGCGCCGGAGGTGCGGGGAACCCTCTCTGGACACAGAGCAGTGTTCTAGGCAGGCCTCCCGGGCTGGGAGAGCCTCCACTGCCCCAACTGTCCAACGGCCTCAGGACCACACTTCTAGGGAGTGTGGGTCTGACAGGCAGGGCGGCCTGAGGGAGGAACGTGGATGGCAGGCCCAAGCCACTG